>NC_080378.1:94290228-94590228 GCF_014773155.1 Arachis stenosperma
TGGCTTGATATTCTTCAACCTTAGATGCTGCAGGTTTATTCCTTACAGAAGTGGTTGAAGAAGCCTTGTTAGAGGGATTACTGTCAGCACTCTCAGGTGTCTGATTTTCCCTTGGCGTTTTGAACGCCAGGATTGGGTGGAAAATGGGCGTTTAACGCCAACTTTTCCCCCTTTTCTGGCGTTTTGAACGCCAGAATTGGGCAAGGAATGGGCGTTTAACGCCAGCTTTCCTTCCCTTTCTGGCGTTTGAACGCCAATATTCCTCTGGGCTCTTACTGTCCTCAAAGGGATTTTGAACAGAGGTTTGGTTGTCCTCTGTCACTTGTTCCTTTTTGGCTTTTTACTCTTTTGAACAGTGTTATTCAAGGTCTTTCCACTCCTCAATTGAACTGCTTGACACTCCTCTGTTATTTGTTTAGATATTTGCTGTTTTGCTTGATTCAACTGTAGTTCTATGCTCTTAGCAACTTTAGTTTCATGGAGCATCTCTTTAAATTCTGCTAACTGTTCTGTCATCAGGAGCAGTTGTTGATTAAGCTCATTCATCTGTTCTTGAGGATTAGGATCAGTGACTAATGCCATGACTTCCTCCTTTGGAACGAACTCATTGCTAGAATACAAGTATTGGTTTCTAGCAACAGTGTCTATAAGCTCTTGAGCTTCTTCAATTGTCTTCCTCATGTGTAGATCCACCAGCTGAGTGGTCTAAAGACATCTGAGCTTTTTCTGTAAGCCCATAGTAGAAAATGTCTAACTGTACCCACTCTGAAAATATTTCAGAGGGACATTTCCTTAGCATACCTCTATACCTCTCCCAGGCATTGTAAAGGGATTCATTATCCTCTTGTTTAAAGCCTGGATGTCCAGCCTTAGCTGTGTCATCCTCTTTGGAGGGTAAAAATGATTCAGGAATTATCTGACAAACTGTTTCCATGTCTTTATGCTTGCTGTAGGTTGATTATTTAACCACCTTTTAGCTTGATCTTTTACAGCAAATGGAAACAGTAACAGTCTGTAGACATCCTGATCTACCTCTTTATCATGTACTGTGTCAGCAATTTGTAAGAAGTGTGCCAGAAACTCAGTAGGTTCTTCCTGCGGAAGACCAGAATACTGGCAATTTTGCTGCACTATGATAATGAGTTGAGGATTTAGCTCAAAGCTGCTTGCTTTGATGGGAGGTATACAGATGCTACTCCCATATGCAGTTGTAATGGGGTTAGCATAAGACCCCAGAGTCCTCTTGGACTGATTAATTCCACTTGAGTCCATGATGGACAAAAGGGAAATGATAATAATTGCAAAGAGTTGAATTTTGTTTATTATATTTTTATTTTTTTTTATTTTCTTTTTGAAATAACCGAAAAAATTAAAATTAAAATAAAGGAAAATTAAAATGAAAATTCGAAAATCAAAAGAGAATAAGATCAAAGTAAATTGAGAACTGAATCAATTAGTAAAAAAAAAGATTTTGAAAACAGCAATTAAAAAGATATGATTGAAAAATTTTTATGAAAAAGATTTGATTTTTAAAAAGAGGAAAGAGAAAAACACAAAAAGACACCAAACTTAAAATTTTTAGAAAATCAAACACTAAATTTTCGAAAATTTTGAGAGAAAAACACAAAGAGGACACCAAACTTAGAATTTTTATGAATCAAAAAGGGACTAAGAACATGCAAAAACGAAAATTAAGAGAAAAACACAAAAAGCATGCAATTGACACCAAACTTAGAATATGAAACTAGACTCAACTAAAAGACTCTAAACCAACAAAAAATAGTCCTAATCTAAGCAACAAGATAAGCCGTCAGTTGTCCAAACTCGAACAATCCCCGGCAACGGCGCCAAAAACTTGGTGCACAAAATTGCAATCACACTTTTGCAACTCCGCACAACTAACCAGCAAGTGCACTGGGTCGTCCAAGTAATACCTTGCGTGAGCAAGGGTCGATCCCACGGAGATTGTCGGCTTGAAGCAAGCTATGGTTATCTTGTAAATCTTAGTCAGGATATCAGAATTTATCAGGATTGATTGTGAAAAGCAAAAGAACATGAAATGGTTACTTGTTTTGCAGTAATGGAGAATAGGTTGAGGTTTGGAGATGCTCCATCTTCTGAATCTCTGTTTTCCTACTGTCTTTTTCTTCAAACACACAAGTCTCCTTCCATGGCAAGCTGTGTGTAGGGTTTCACCGTTGTCAGTGGCTACCTCCCATCCTCTCAGTGAAAACGATTGCATATGCTCTGTCACAGCATAGCGGAATTCATCTGTCGGTTCTCAATCAGGCCGGAATAGAATCCAGTGATTCTTTTGCGTCTGTCACTAACGCCCCGCCTTCAGGAGATTGAAGCACGTCACAGTCACTCAATCATTGAATCCTACTCAGAATACCACAGACAAGGTTTAGACCTTCCGGATTCTCTTGAATGCCGCCATCAGTCCTAGCTTATACCACGAAGATTCCGATTAAAGAATCCAAGAGATAACTACTTAATCTAAGGTAGAACGGAGGTGGTTGTCAGTCCACGTTCATGGTTGAGAATGATGATGATTGTCACTGATCATCACATTCATCCGGATTAAGAACAAGTATTATCTTAGAATGGAAGCAAGCATGATGAATAAGAAACAGTAGTAATTGCATTAATCCATCAAGACACAGCAGAGCTCCTCACCCCCAACCATGGGGTTTAGAGACTCATGCTGTGGAAAGAAACGTGTAAAAATGTTATGAGGTATAAGGTACGGATACAATGTCAAAAGATCCTATTAATAGTGAACTAGTGTCCTAAGGTTTACAGAAATGAGTAAATGACAGAAAAATCCACTTCCGGGCCCACTTGGTGTGTGCTTGGGCTGAGCAATGAAGGAATTTCGTGTAGAGACCTTTTCTGGAGTTAAACGCCAGCTTTCATGCCAGTTTGGGCGTTTAACTCCAAATTTTATGCCAGTTCCGGCGTTTAACGCTGGAATTTCTGTAGGCGACTTTGAGCGCCGGTTTGGGCTATCAAATCTTGGGCAAAGTATGGACTATTATATATTGCTGGAAAGCCCAGGATGTCTACTTTCCAATGCCGTTGAGAGCGCGCCAATTGGGATTCTGTAGCTCCAGAAAATCCACTTCGAGTGCAGGGAGGTCAGAATCCAACAGCATCTGCAGTCCTTTTCCGTCTCTGGATCAGATTTTTGCTCAGGACCCTCAATTTCAGTCAGAAAATACCTGAAATCACAGAAAAACACACAAACTCATAGTAAAGTCCAGAAAAGTGAATTTTAATTAAAAACTAATAAAAATATACTAAAAACTAACTAAAAGATACTAAAAACATACTAAAAACAATGCCAAAAAGCGTACAAATTATCCGCTCATCAAGCTTCCTCATGCACTTCTTGAGGGCCGTGAGGAGTTTCTCTTGCTTGCTCCATCCTTTTCTTGGTGATGGGCTTGTCTTCTTCAATAGAGACATCTCCTTCTATGATAACTCCAGCTGAGTAACATAGATGGCAAATAAGGTGAGGAAAAGCTAGCCGTGCCATAGGTGAGGGCTTGTCGGCTATTTTGTAGATTTCATTGGAGATGACCTCATGAACTTCTACTTCCTCTCCAATCATGATGCTATGGATCATGATGGCCCGATCCACAGTAACTTCAGATCGGTTGCTAGTAGGAATGATAGAGCGTTGAATGAACTCCAACCATCCTCTAGCTATAGGCTTGAGGTCCAGTCTTCTTAGTTGGACTGGCTTGCCTTTGGAGTCTCTCTTCCATTGAGCTCCTTCCACACATATGTCCATAAGGACTTGGTCCAACCTTTGATCAAAGTTGACCCTTCTAGTGTAGGGGCGTTCATCACCTTGCATCATAGGCAAGTGGAATGCCAACCTTACATTTTCCGGACTGAAATTCAAGTATTTCCCCCGAACCATTGTGAGATAATTCTTTGGACTCGGGTTCATACCTTGGTCATGGTTCCTAGTGATCCATGCATTGGCATAGAACTCTTGAACCATTAGGATTCCGACTTGTTGCATGGGGTTGGTTAAGACTTCCCAACCTCTTCTTCGGACTTCATGTCGGATCTCCGGATACTCATTTTTCTTGAGCTTGAAAGGGACCTGAGGGATCACCTTCTTCTTTGCCACAACATCATAGAAGTGGTCTTGATGGCTCTTGGAGATGAATCTTTCCATCTCTCATGACTTGGAGGTGGAAGCTTTTGTCTTCCCTTTCCCTTTTCTAGAGGATACTCCGGCCTTAGGTGCCATTGGTAATGGAAAAACAAAAAAAAAGCTTATGCTTTTACCACACCAAACTTAAAATATTGCTCGCCCTCGAGCAAAAAAAAGAAAAGAAGAGTAGAAGAAGAAGAAGAAAATATGGTAGAGAGGGAGAGAGGTAGGTTCGGCTATGTGGGAGAAGAAGGTGTAGTGTTGTGTGAAAATGAAGGAGAAGGGAAGGGTTTTTATAGGGAGGGGAGGGTGGGTGTTCGGCCAAATTGGGTGGGAATGGGTGGGAAATTGAATTTGAATTTTATGAAGGTAGGGGGGTTTATGGGGAAGAGTGGGTGATGTGAATGGTGAATGGGGGAATTGGGAAGAGGAATTGAGGTGATTGGTGATGGGTGTTGGGAAGTGTGACATGGGGAGTAGAAAGAATGAGATTTAGGATTAGGAGAGTGTGATTAGGATTAAAAGGTAAGGTGGGAATATGGTAGGTGGGGATCCTGTGGGGTCCACAGATCCTGAGGTGATCCTGTGGGGTCCACAGGATCCTGAGGTGTAAAGAAATACCATTCCTTCACCATATAGGCATGTAAAATGCCTTCATGCATCATTCTGGCATTCAAACGCCCATTGATGCACGTTCTGGGCGTTCAACGCCCATGTAATGCATGTTTCTGGCATTGAACGCCAGTTTCATGCTTGTTACTGGCGTTCAGCGCCAGCTTTTCTCCTCTAGGCATATTCCTGGCGTTCAACGCCAGGATATTGCTTGTTTCTGGCGTTCAGCGCCAGAATGGTGCTCTGTTCTGGCATTGAACGCCAGCCAGATGCATCTTACTGGCGTTGAACGCCAGCCTGTGCGTCCCCCAGGGTGTGTATTTTTTTTCTTCTGCTGTTTTTGATTCTGTTTTTAATTTTTTTATTTTTTCGTGACTCCTCATGATCGTGTACCTAATAAAACACAAAATAACAATAAAACAGAACAAAATAAAATTAGATAAATAAAATTGGGTTGCCTCCCAACAAGCGCTTCTTTAATGTCAATAGCTTGACAGTGGCTCTCATGGAGCCACAAGGTGATCAGGTCAATGTTGTATAGTTGTCCACACCAAACTTAGAGTGTGGATATAGGATTTTAACACCAAACTTAGAGTTTGGTTGTGGCCTCCCAACACCAAACTTAGAGTTTGACTGTGTGGGCTCTTCTTGACTCTGAACTGAGAGAAGCTCTTCATGCTTACTCTCTTTTGTCACAGAGGGATGGCCATGTGCCTTAAACACAAGGTAGTCCCTATTCAATTGAAGGACTAACTCACCTCTGTTGACATCTATCACAGCTCCTGCTGTGGCTAGGAAAGGTCTTCCAAGGATGATGCAATCATCCTCTTCCTTCCTAGTGTCTAAGATTATGAAATCAGCAGGGATGTAAAGGCCTTCAACCTTTACTAGCACGTCCTCTACTATTCCATAAGCTTGTCTCAATGACTTGTCTGCCAGTTGTAATAAAAACAAGGCAGGTTGTACCTCAATGATCCCCAGCTTCTCCATTACAGAGAGTGGCATAAGATTTATTCCTGACCCCAGGTCACACAGAGCTTTTTCAAAGATCATGGTGCCTATGGTGCAAGGTATTAAGAACTTGCCAGGATCTTGTTTCTTTTGAGGTAGAGTTTTCTGAATCCAAGAATCCAGTTCATTAATGAGCAAGGGAGGTTCACGTTCCCAAGTCTCATTACCAAACAACTTGGCATTCAGCTTCATGATAGCTCCTAAATATTGAGCAACTTGCTCTCCAATTACATCTTCATCTTCTTCTGAGGAAGAATAGTCTTCAGAGCTCATGAATGGCAGAAGGAGATTCAATGGAATCTCTATGGTCTCTATATGAGCCTCAGGTTCCTTTGGATCCTTAATAGGAAACTCCTTCTTGCTTGAGGGACATCCCAGGAGGTCTTCCTCACTAGGATTTTCGTCCTCCTCCTCCCTTGTGCATTCGGCCATATTGACTATGTCAATGGCCTTGCACTCTCCTTTTGGATTTTCTTCTGTATTGCTTGGGAGAGTACTGGGAGGAGTTTCAATGACTTTCTTACTCAGCTGGCCCACTTGTGCCTCCAGATTTCTAATGGAGGATCTTGTTTCATTCATGAAACTGAAAGTGGCCTTTGACAGATCAGAGACTACATTGGCCAAATTAGAAGTGTTTTGTTCAGAATTCTCTGTCTGTTGCTGAGAAGATGATGGATATGGCTTGCTATTGCCCAGCCTATTGCGTCCACCATTGTTAAAACCTTGTTGAGGTTTTTGTTGATCCTTCCATGAGAAATTTGGATGATTTCTCCATGATGAGTTATAGGTGTTTCCATAAGGTTCACCCATGTAATTAACCTCTGCCATGGCAGGGTTCTCAGGATCATAAGCTTCTTCAGAAGCTACCTCTCTAGTACTGTTGGATGCATGTTGCAATCCATTCAGATTTTGAGAGATCATGTTGACCTGTTGAGTCAACACTTTGTTCTGAGCCAATATGGCATTCAGAGCATCAATTTCAAGAACTCCTTTCTTCTGAGGTATCCCATTGTTCACAGAATTCCTCTCAGAAGTGTACATGAACTGATTATTTGCAACCATGTCAATGAGCTCTTGAGCCTCTTCAGGCGTTTTCTTCAGGTGAATAGATCCACCTGCAGAATGATCCAATGACATTTTTGAAAATTCAGAGAGACCATAATAGAATATATCTAATATGGTCCATTCTGAGAACATGTCAGATGGACATCTCTTGGTCAGCTGCTTGTATCTTTCCCAAGCTTCATAGAGGGATTCACCATCTTTTTGTTTGAAGGTTTGAACATCCACTCTTAGCTTGCTCAGCTTTTGAGGAGGAAAGAATTTATCCAAGAAGGCAGTGACCAGCTTATCCCAGGAGTCCAGGCTATCCTTAGGTTGTGAATCCAACCATATTCTAGCTCTGTCACTTACAGCAAAAGGGAAAAGCATGAGTCTGTAGACTTCAGGATCAACTCCATTCGTCTTTACAGTCTCACAGATCTGCAAGAACTCAGTTAAAAACTGGTAAGGATCTTCAGATGGAAGTCCATAAAACTTGCAGTTTTGTTGCATTAAGGCAACTAGCTGAGGTTTCAGCTCAAAGTTATTGGCTCCAATGGCAGGAATGGAGATGCTTCTTCCATCAAACTTGGACGTTGGTTTTGTGAAGTCACCAAGCATTCTCCTTGCATTATTATTAATATTTTCGGCTGCCATCTCCTTCTCTTGTTCGAAAATTTCTGAAAGGTTGTTTCTGGATTGTTGTAATTTGGCTTCTCTTAATTTTTTCTTCAGAGTCCTTTCAGGTTCTGGATCAATTTCAACAAGAGTGCCTTTATCCTTGTTCCTGCTCATATGAAAGAGAAGAAAACAAGAAAAGAAAGAGGAATCCTCTATGTCACAGTATAGAGATTCCTTTATGTTAGTAGAAAAAGAAGGGAGTAGAAGAATGAAGAAGAGGGTTTGGATTTTTGGATGAAGAGAGGTGAAGAGAAGTGTTAGTAATTAAATAATTAAATAGAAGAAGAGAAGAGGAGGGAGAATTCGAAAATAATTTTGAAAAAGAGGTTAGTAATTTTCAAAAATTAAAGATAAAATATAATTGAAATTAAAATTTGAAATAATTAAAAAGAATTTTTTTTAAAAAAGAGAGAGGTATTTTCGAAAATTAGAGAGGGATAGGTAGTTAGTTGGTTTTGAAAAAGATAGGAAGCAAACAAAAAGTCAAATAGTTAGTTGAAAAAGATATTAAAATCAAATTTGAAAAGATAAGAAGATAAGAAGTTAGATAAGATATTTTGAAATCAATTTTTTTTTTCTGAAAAAGATAAAATTTTGAAAAAGATATGATATAAAAGATAAGATAAAAAGATATGATTAAAAAGATAAAAAAAAGATATTTTGAAAAAGATTTGATTTTAAAATTAAAATTAATTACTTGACTAACAAGAAACTAAAAGATAAAATTCTAGAATTTAAAGATTGAACCTTTCTTAACAAGAAAGTAACAAACTTCAAATTTTTGAATCAATCACATTACTTGTTAGCTAATTTTCGAAAATATGATGTAAAAGATAAGAAAAAGATTTTGAAAAATATTTTTTAAAAAAAAATTCGAAAATTATATAAAAAAATGAAAAAGATGTGATTTTTGAAAAAGATTTTGAAAAGATAAGATTTTTAAAATTGAAAATTTGACTTGACTTGTAAGAAACAACTAATTTTTTAAAATTTTTGACTAAGTCAACTCAAATTTTCGAAAATTAGGAGAAAAAAAGGAAAAGATATTTTTTTGATTTTTGAATTTTTTATGATGAGAGAGAAAAACACAAAAATGACCCAAAACATGAAAATTTTGGATCAAAACACAAGATGCATGCAAGAACACTATGAATGTCAAGATGAACACCAAGAACACTTTGAAGATCATGATGAACATCAAGAACATGATTTTGAAAAATTTTTTATGCAAAGAAAACATGCAAGACACCAAACTTAGAAATCTCTAATGCATGGACTCTAACAAACGAAAAATGCATATGAAAAATAACAAACAACACAAAACAAGAAAACATCAAGATCAAACAAGAAGACTTACAAGAACAACTTGGAGATCATGAAGAACACTATGAATGCATGGAATTTTCAAAAAAAAATGCAAGAAAAATTTTTAAAGCATGCAATTGACACTAAACTTAAAAATTGACTCAAGACTCAAACAAGAAACACAAAATATTTTTGGTTTTTTATAATTTTATGATTTTTTAGTATTTTTATTATTTTTTTCGAAAATTATATTAAAAAAAAACGAAAATAATAAAAAAAATATTTTTGAAAGATTTTAGAAAACTTTTTGAAAAGAAAATTACCTAATCTGAGCAACAAGATGAACCGTCAGTTGTCCATACTCGAACAATCCCCGGCAACGGCGCCAAAAACTTGGTGGACGGAATTGTGATCCATGTTCTAACTATTTTGAGATGAAGTCTTTTATTATGGCACTGGTTGAATCCACAACTCCGTTCAACTAACCAGCAAGTGTACTGGGTCGTCCAAGTAATAAACCTTACGTGAGTAAGGGTCGATCCCACAGAGATTGTTGGTATGAAGCAAGCTATGGTCACCTTGTAAATCTCAGTTAGGCAGATTAAATTGGTTTATAGAATTTCGAATATTAATAATAAAAAGAAAATAAAAGGGATAGAAATACTTATGTAAATTAATAGTGGGAATTTCAGATAAGTGTATGAAGATGCTGTGCTCCTCTTGAATCTCTACTTTCTTATTGCTTTCATCCAATCCTTCTTACTCTTTTCCATGGCAAGCTGTATGTAGGGCATCACCGTTGTCAATGGCTACATCCCATCCTCTCAGTGAAAATGGTCCTCTGCGGCTGTCACTCGCATGGCTAATCATCTGTCGGTTCTCAATCAGGTTGGAATAGAATCCATTGATTCTTTTGCGCTTGTCATCACGCCCAGCCTTCAGGAGTTTGAAGCTCGTCACAGTCATTCAATCCCAGAATCCTACTCGGAATACCATAGACAAGGTTTAGACTTTCCGGATCCTCATGAATGCCGCCATCTATCTAACTTATACCACGAAGATTCTGTTGGGGAATCTAAGAGATACGCATTCAAGCTCTGTTGCATGTAGAATAGAAGTAGTTGTCAATCACGTGCGTTCATAAGTGAGAATGATAATGAGGGTTATCTAATCATCACATTCATCATGTTCTTGGGTACGAATGAATATCTTGGAATAAGAATAAAAGAGAATTGAATAAAAGAAAATAGAATTGCATTAATACTTGAGGTACAGCAGAGCTCCACACCCTTAATCTATGGTGTGCAGAAACTCCACCGTTAAAAATACATAAGTAAAAGGTTCAGGCATGGCCGAATGGCCAGCCCCCTAAATGTGATCAATAGCCTCTTAGGATGAAGAATAAAACAAAACTGAGACCAAAGATGATTAATACATTAGTAAATCATCCTATTTATAATAAACTAGCTCCTAGGGTTTACATGAGTAAGTAATTGATGCATAAATCCACTTCCAGGGCCCACTTGGTGTATGCTTGGGCTGAGCTTGATCAATCCACGAGCTGAGGCTTCTCTTGGAGTTGAACTCCGAGTTATGACGTGTTTTGGGCGTTCAACTCCGGATCATGACGTTTTTCTGGCGTTTAACTCCAGACTGCAGCATGAACTTGGCGTTCAACGCCAAGTTACGTCGTCAATTTCCAAATAAAGTATGGACTATTATATATTTCTGGAAAGTCCTGGATGTCTACTTTCCAACGCCGTTGAGAGCGCGCCATTTGGAGTTCTGTAGCTCCAGAAAATCCATTTTGAGTGCAGGGAGGTCAGAATCCAACAGCATCAGCAGTCCTTTTGTCAGCCTTTTTCAGAGTTTTGCTCAAATCCCTCAATTTCAGTCAGAATTTACCTGAAATCACATAAAAACACACAAACTCATAGTAAAGTCCAGAAATGTGAATTTAACCTAAAAACTAATGAAAACATCCCTAAAAGTAGCTTGAACTTACTAAAAACTACCTAAAAACAATGCCAAAAAGCGTATAAATTATCCACTCATCAGAATGGTTCGAAAAGATCGAGATTCCATTTTGCAAGTGGCCATGATAAGGTGACACTGATGAGCTCTTCGGGGGTGCGACATGAAAATCGACATGCTTCTGGCAAGGTGGGCATTTTTGGACCAATTCGGATGCTTTCCTTTGCAAGGTGGGTCAAAAGAAGCCGGCTCAGATCATTTTCTTGGCTAGTGATCGGGCTCCCAAGTGATTCCCACATATGCCATTGTGTACTTCTTCTAGGACCTCTTTAATGTTAGAGGTTGGGATGCACTTTAATAGGGACATAGATATCCCCATTTGTATAGAATGTTGTGGACCAGAGTGTAATTTTGTGCTTCCGTTATGAGTCTTCATGCCTCTTTTTCATTTTTAGGATGGATATCAAATTTAAGATAGTTGACTATGGAAGTCATCCATCCTAAATTTTGATTGAATATGGCCATTATGTCCGAGTTGTCATCTCCTTTGATACTAATGGTGCATGGAGAGTTTCCTGGATGAGACTTCTATTGTTGCCAAGTGCTGGCTAACTTTGAGAGGACATCTATTTGGGTGTTGGATTTCCAATATATGTGTCTGGTGCACGAAATCTTAATCCCAATTATCAAAATCAAAATTTCTTATGATCTCGTACCACTAACCAGCAAGTGCACTGGCTCGTCCAAGTAATACCTTACGTGAGTAAGGGTCGATCCCATGGAGATTATTGGTTTGAAGCAAGCTATGTTTATTTTATTATTCTTAGTCAGGATATTAATTAAAATTATCAGTTGGAATTATTAGAAAAATAAAAGAGTGTGAAATAGTTACTTGTTGTGCGGTAATGGAGAATATGTTGGAGTTTTGGAGATGCTTTGTCCTCTGAATTCCTGCAATGTAATATTCAACTCAATTGTTTGTAAAGCCCGTCTACGGCAAGCTGTATGTAGGGTGTCACCATTGTCAGTGGCTACCTCCCATCCTCTCAGTGAAAACGGTCCAGATGCTCTGTCACAGCACGGCTAATCAGCTGTTGGTTCTCGATCATGTTGGAATAGGATCCATTGATCCTTTTGCGTTTGTCATCACGCCCAGCAATCGCGAGTTTGAAGCTCGTCACAGCCATTCAATCCTTGAATCCTACTCGGAATACCACAGACAAGGTTTAGACCTTCCGAATTCTCAAGAGTGGCCGCCATCAATTCTAGCTTATACCACGGAGATTCTGATTAAGGAATCTAAGAGAAGCTCATTCAGTCTGATGTAGAACGAAGGTGTTTGTCAGGCACACGTTCATGGATTGAGGGAGGTGATGAGTGTCACGGATCATCACCTCCTTCATAATTAAGCGCGAATAAACATCTTAGATAGGAACACACACACACACGTTTGAGTGAAATAGAAACAATTGCATTAATTCATCGAGACGCTGCAGAGCTCCTCACCCCTAACAATGGAGTTTAGAGACTCATGCCGTCAAAGTGTATAAAATTCAGATCTGAAAATGTCATGAGGTGCAAAGTGAATCACTAAAAGTTGTTTAAATAGTAAACTAGTAACCTAGGTTTACAGAAAATGAGTAAACTATGATAGATGATGCAGAAATCCACTTCTGGGGCCCACTTGGTGTGTGCTGGGGCTGAGACTTAAGCTTCTCACGTGCCTGGGGCTGTTTTGGGCGTTCAACGCTAGGTTGTGACCTGTTTCTGGCGTTGAACTCCAGCTTGTAACCTGTTTCTGGCGCTGGACGCCAGACAGCAGCATGATACTGGCGTTGAACGCCAGTTTACGTCATTTATCTTCGCACAAAGTATAGACTATTACATATTGTTGGAAAGCCCTGGATGTCTACTTTCCAACGCCTTTAAGAGCGCGCCAATTGGACTCCTGTAGCTCCAGAAAATTCATTTCGAGTGCAGGAAGGTCAGAATCCAACAGCATCAGCAGTCCTTTTTCAGCCTAACTCAGATTTTTGCTCAGCTCCTTCAATTTCAGCCAGAAAATACCTGAAATCACAGAAAAACACACAAACTCGTAGTAAAGTCCAGAAATATGATTTTTGCCTAAAAACTAGTAATATTCTACTAAAAACTTATTAAAACATGCTAAAATCTACATGAAAATACCCCCAAAAAGCGTATAAAATATCCGCTTATCACAACACCAAACTTAAACTGTTGCTTGTCCCCAAGCAACTAGATGAATAAAAGAGGATAAAAAGAAATCAAGAAGCAATAATATCTCAGAGTTTTAAGTGAAGCTCAGATTCTAATTAGATGAGCGGGACTAGTAGCTTTTTGCTTCCAAACAGTTTTGGCATCTCACTTTATCCTTTGAAATTCAGAATGATTGGCATCCATAAGAACTCAGAATTCAGATAGTATTATTGATTTTCCTAGTTAAGTATGTTGATTCTTGAACACAGCTACTTTTATGAGTCTTGGCCGTGGCCCTAAGCACTTTGTTTTCCAGTATTACCACCGGATACACAAATGCCACAGACACATGACTGGGTGAACCCTTTTCAGATTGTGACTCAGCTTTGCTAGAGTCCCCAGTTAGAGGTGTCCAGAGCTCTTAAGCACACTCTTTTTGCTTTGGATCACGACTTTAACCACTCAGTCTCAAGCTTTTCACTTGGGCCTTCATGACACAAGCACATGGTTAGGGACAGCTTGATTTAGCCGCTTAGGCCTGGATTTTATTTCCTTGGGCCCTCCTATCCATTGATGCTCAAAGCCTTGGATCCTTTTTACCCTTGCCTTTTGGTTTTAAGGGCTATTGGCTTTTTCTGCTTGCTTTTTCTTTTTCTTTCTTTTTTATTTTTTAATTTTTTTATTTATTTTTTTTTTGCCACTTTTTTTTTCGCAAGCTTGTTTTTCACTGCTTTTTCTTGCTTCAAGAATCAATTTCATGATTTTTCAGATCATCAATAACATTTCTCTTGTTCATCATTCTTTCAGGAGCCAACAATTTTAACATTTATAAAATTCAATATAAAAATATGCACTGTTCAGGCATTCATTCAGAAGACAAAAAATATTGCCACCACATATAAATAATTAGAATTTTCCTTATTAAGAACTCAAAAAAATATTGCCTCTTTACTCTAAAAATCTACTACTTTATTCATGTTTGATGATGATGAGAAAAATAAATTATAGCTTAATTGGAGATAAAATCAAAATAGAGATACTAATTACTACTACTCCTATATAATTTCTAAGGTAAATTTCTATAAAAATACTATCACAGAGTTAAAGCTTAAAATTAGAACTTAACAACCTGTATTTTGGGAAGTGGATGTTCTTCTAGTCTGTGGGGTGCTTGGTCCTTCAAGGAATAGCTTCTGACGCTTTAGTTCCTTTAGTTCACATCCTTGCTCTTCCTGTTCCCTTAGGTGCCATGATCTTGATGAGTTTTAGCTCAGTGATCATGGTAAATCACACCAAACTTAGAGGTTTGCTTGTCCTCAAGAAAAAGAAAGGAAAGGAGAGGAATAGAGGGAGAGGCGATTTCGAAATCCAAAAGATATGATGAGTTGAAAAAGATTTGAAAAAGATTTGGATTGGAAAAAGATTTGTGTTTATGAATTAAGATACATTTGACATTTTTGAAAAAGGGATTTTAGAAATTAGTGTTTTTAGAAATTAGGATTAAAATTTTTGGAATTGAAGGATGATATTTTAAAACATGTTTATGCAAGAAATTATGAATTGAAACATAAAAATTAGAAAATTTGTGAAGAAAAACGAATTTTACCTCCTCCCCACCATTCTGGCGTTAAACGCCCAAATGTTGCTTGTTTTGGGCGTTAACGCCCAATTGCTGCTTCTCCTGGGCATTCAACGCCCAACTGTTGCTTCTTTCTGGCGTTGAACGCCAGGAAGTCCTTTGTCACTGGGCGTTTTTCTGAACGCCCAGGACGCTGTCAATCTGGCATTAAATGCCCAGATGGCTACCCTTACTGGCGTTGAACGCCCAGTGGGTGCTTCTTTTGGGCGTTCAACGCCCAAAATGTTTCTTACTGGCTTTTTCACGCCAGTGAGCTTCCAAATTCCTTGTAACTCTGTGAATCCAATCAATTGCTATTTTACCTTTTGAAGATACTTTGACATATACCTGTAAAAATTAATTAGCCAAAACAAATAAAATTAAATTTTGTGAATGGCTGGGTTGCCTCCCAGCAAGCGCTTCTTTATTGTCCTTAGCTGGACAGTGAGCTCTCATGGAGTCTCACAGATAATCAGAGCAAGGTCGGGACCTCCCAACATCAAACTTAGAGTTTGAATGTGGGGGTTCAACACCAAACTTAGAGTTTGATTGTGGCCTCCCAACACCAAATTTAGAGTTGGACTGTGGGGGCTTTGATTGACTCTGCAGTGAGAGAAGCTTTTCATGCTTCCTCTCCATGGTTACAAAAGGAGAACCTTGTGTCTTATAGTTTGCAATGTCTGCAAACCACAGAGCTTCCTGAACAGCAAACAATTGCTCATCCGGAAAGGTTTCAGAGATCTCAGTAGGAGGGAAGGATGCTCCTGCTACTGGTTCTATTCGGGACAGGTGATCAGCTACTTGATTCTCTATTCCTTTTCTGTCTCTTATTTCTATATCAAACTCTTGCAGAAGCAACACCCATCTTATGAGCCTGGGCTTTGAATCCTGCTTTGTGAGTAGATATTTAAGAGCAGCATGGTCAGTATACACAATCACTTTTGATCCTACTAAGTAGGATCTAAACTTGTCAATGGCATAAACCACTGCAAGTAATTCTTTTTCTGTGGTTGTGTAATTTTTCTGGGCATCATTTAAAACACTGCTAGCATAATAAATGACATGCAGAAGCTTGTTATGCCTCTGTCCCAATACTGCACCAATGGTATGATCACTGGCATCACACATTAGTTCAAAGGGTAATGTCCAATCTGGTGCAGAAATAACTGGTGCTGTGACCAGCTTAGCTTTCAGGGTCTCAAACGCCTGCAGACACTTTGTGTCAAACACAAATGGCGTGTCAGCAGCTAGCAGATTGCTCAGAGGTTTTGCAATTTTTGAAAAATCCTTTATAAACCTCCTATAGAATCCTGCATGCCCCAGAAAGCTTCTGATTGCCTTAACATTGGCAGGTGGTGGTAATTTTTCAATTACTTCAACTTTAGCTTGATCCACCTCTATTCCCTTGTTTGAAATTTTATGCCCAAGGACAATCCCTTCAGTCACCATAAAGTGACATTTTTTCCAGTTTAAAACTAGGTTGGTCTCTTGGCATCTTTTTAGAACAAGTGCTAAATGGTTAAGGCAGGAGCTGAATGAGTCTCCAAATACTGAAAAGTCATCCATGAAGACTTTCAGAAACTTCTCTACCATATCAGAGAAGATAGAGAGCATGCACCTTTGAAAGGTTGCAGGTGTATTGCACAAGCCAAATGGCATCCTTCTGTATGCAAATACTCCAGATGGGCATGTGAATGCCGTTTTCTCTTGATCCTGGGGATCTACTGCAATTTGATTATAACCTGAATATCCATCCAGGAAGCAGTAGTACTCATGACCTGCTAGTCTTTCTAGCATCTGGTCTATGAATGGTAAAGGAAAATGATCCTTTCTGGTGGCTGTATTGAGCCTTCTATAATCAATACACATACGCCACCCTGTAACTGTTCTTGTAGGAACCAGTTCATTTTTTTCATTATGAACCACTGTCATGCCTCCCTTCTTAGGGACGACTTGGACAGGGCTTACCCAGGGGCTGTCAGAAATAGGATAAATAATCCCAGCCTCTAGTAATTTAGTGACCTCCTTCTGCACAACTTCCTTCATGGCTGGATTCAGCCGCCTTTGTGGTTGGACCACTGGCTTGGCGTCACCCTTCAATAGGATCTTGTGCATGCATCTGGCTGGGCTAATGCCCTTAAGATCACTGATGGACCACCCAAGAGCTGTCTTGTGTGTCCTTAGCACTTGAATTAGTGCTTCCTCTTCCTGTGGCTCTAAGGTAGAGCTTATGATTATAGGAAAGGTATCACCTTCTCCCAAAAATGCATATTTCAGGGATGGTGGTAATGGTTTGAGCTCAGGTTTGGGAGGTTTCTCCTCTTCCTGAGGGATTTTCAGAGTTTCTATTATTCTTTCTGATTCCTCCAAATCAGGCTGAACATCTTTAAAGATGTCCTCTAGCTCTGATTCGAGACTCTCAGCCATATTGACCTCTCTTACCAGAGAGTCAATGATATCAATACTCATGCATTCATCTAGGGTGTCTGGATGTTGCATGGCTTTGGCAACATTCAACTTGAACTCCTCCTCATTGACTCTCAGGGTTACTTCCCCTTTTTGGACGTCAATGAGGGTTCGGCCAGTTGCTAGGAAAGGTCTTCCTAGAATGAGAGTTGCACTCTTGTGCTCCTCCATTTCCAGTACCACAAAGTCAGTAGGAAAGGCAAATGGCCCAACCTTGACAATCATGTCTTCAATCACGCCTGATGGGTATTTAATGGAGCCATCAGCAAGTTGAAGACATATCCGGGTTGGTTTGACTTCTTCAGTCAAACCAAGCTTTGTGATAATAGATGCAGGTATTAAGTTGATACTTGCCCCAAGATCACATAGAGCCTGCTTGGTACAATTACCCTCTAATGTGCATGGTATCATAAAGCTCCCGGGATCTTTAAGCTTCTCAGATAAGCTTTTCAGAATGACTGCACTGCATTCTTCAGTGAGGTAAACTTTTTCAGTTTCCTTCCAATCCTTCTTATGACTTAAGATCTCTTTCATGAACTTAGCATAAGAGGGTATTTGCTCAAGTGCTTCTGCAAACGGAATCTTCAAGAGTCCTGAGATAGTCTGCAAAGCGGGCAAATTGCTTATCCTGTTCCTCTTGGCGAAGTTTTTGAGGATAAGGCATTTTGGCTTTATATTCCTCAAATTTAGTTGCTGCAGGTTTATTACCTACAGAAGTGGGTTGGGAAGCCTTTTTAGAAGGGTTGTTATCAGCACTTTTATGTGACTGATCCCCCTACTGGCATTTGAATGCCAGGGGTGGAAGCTGGAGTGGCGTTAAACGCCAACTCCTTATCTGTTACTGGCGTCTGAACGCCAGAACTGTGCTCCCTTTGGGCGTTCAACGCCGGATTCATGCTTGTTTCTGGCGTTGAACGCCAGGAATGAGCATGGTCTGGGCGTTCAGCGCCAGCCTTATTCCTCTCTGGGCTCTGATTGTCCTCAGAGGGATTTTGAATAGCCATTTGTTTATTTCTTAGCTTCCTGTTGCTTTGAAGTGAGGTATTTAATGTTTTCCCACTTCTTAATTGAACTTCTTGGCATTCTTCTGCTATTTGTTTTGACAGTTGCTTTTCTGTTTGCCTTAACTGTACTTCTATATTCCTGTTAGCCATTCTTGTTTCCTGTAGTATTTCCTTGAATTCGGCTAGCTGCTGGGTTAGAAAGTCTAATTGCTGATTGAATTCATTAGCCTGATCCATAGGACTGAGTTCAGCAGTTACTGTTTTAGCTTCTTCTTTCATGGAATATTCACTGCTTAGGTACAGATGCTGATTTGTGGTAACTGTATCAATGAGTTCTTGGGCTTCTTCAATTATTTTTTTCATATGTATAGATCCACCAACTGAGTGATCTAGAGAGATCTGAGCTTTTTCTGTAAGCCCATAGTAGAAGATGTCTAATTGAGCGCGAATAAACATCTTAGATAGGAACACACACACGTTTGAGTGAAATAGAAACAATTGCATTAATTTACCAAGACGCTGCAGAGATCCTCACCCCCAACAATGGAGTTTAGAGACTCATGCCGTCAAAGTGTATAAAATTCAGATCTGAAAATGTCATGAGGTGCAAAGTAAATCACTAAAAGTTGTTTAAATAGTAAACTAGTAACCTAGGTTTACAGAAAATGAGTAAACTATGATAGATGATGCAGAAATCCACTTCTGGGGCCCACTTGGTGTGTGCTGGGGCTGAGACTTAAGCTTCTCACGTGCCTGGGGCTGTTTTGGGCGTTCAACGCCAGGTTGTGACCTGTTTCTGGCGTTGAACTCCAGCTTGTAACCTGTTTCTGGCGCTGGACGCCAGACAGCAGTATGATACTGGCGTTGAACGCTAGTTTACGTCGTCTATCTTCACACAAAGTATGGACTATTATATATTTCTGGAAAGCCCTGGATGTCTACTTTCCAACGCCGTTGAGGGCGCACCAATTGGACTTCTGTAGCTCCAGAAAATCCATTTCGAGTGCAGGGAGGTCAAAATCCAACAGCATCAGCAGTCCTTTTTCAGCCTAACTCAGATTTTTGCTCAGCTCCCTCAATTTCAGCCATAAAATACCTGAAATCACAGAAAAATACACAAACTCATAGTAAAGTCCAAAAATATGATTTTTGCCTAAAAACTAGTAATATTCTACTAAAAACTAATTAAAGCATGCTAAAATCTACATGAAAATACCCCCCAAAAGCGTATAAAATATCCGCTCATCAGTGTCGTACCTCTCTTTCCAAGAACTATGCTATTTGTTCTTGTGTTTCTTCTAGGCATTTCTTCATGTTGGGATCTTTGGCTTGATAAGTGCCATTAATTTGGGAGGTTATTACTTAAGAATTGATAAACACTATCAACCTTTTTGCCCTAACTTCTTTAGCCAATGTTAAGCTAGCAAGTAAGGCTTCATACTCTGCTTGGTTGCTAGAAGCAAGAAACTCGAATTTGAGTGATAGTTTGATTCGAGTTCCTTGCTCATTTTCCAGAATAACTTCGGCTCCATTTCTAAATTTGTTGGATGATCCATCTACATATAGGTTCCAAGTCGTCGGACTTCCTTGACCTTCAGTGTATTCGGCCACGAAGTCAGCCAGATATTAGGACTTAATTACTGTCCGAGTTTCATATTTTAGGTCGAACTCGGACTGCTCCACGGTCCATTGTAACATTCTCTCCGCAATGTCCGTCTTTGCAGAATGTGCTTCACTGGTTGATTGGTTCATACTTTTATAGTATGAGTCTGAAAGTAAGGTTGAAGCTTCCTAGAGATGAAGATAACAACATATACAAACTTTTCTATCTTTTGGTAGTTTAGTTTTGCTCCTTGTAGTGCTTTGCTCACAAAGTAAATGGGCTGCTAATTGTTCTCATCTTCCTGGACCAGGACTGAAGCTACAGCTCGACTTGCCATTGCCAAATAAAGGACAAACTCTTCTCCTAGACAAGGACGGGTAAGTATCAGAGGTCGACCCAGAAATGCTTTAAAATTTTGAAACACTTGTTCACATTCTTGAGTCTATTTAAATTGTCTCCCTTTTTTGAGTATCGAGTATAAAGGTAGAGACTTCAATGCTGACCCTGCTAGGAAACTGGATAATGCTGTCAATCTTTCATTTAGTTGTTGGACTTCTTTGAGGCAAGTCGGACTCTTCATCTCTAATTTTGTTGAGCATTTGTCTAGGTTGGCCTCTATGCCCCATTGGGTGAGCATGAAGCCTATGAATTTTTTTGCCTCCACTACGAAGGTGCATTTTGAAGGATTTAATCTCATTCCATGCTTCCTTATTGTAGAGAATACCTCGTAGAGGTCGAAAGAAAAGAGTGGAGTTGCCCTTGGTCTTGACGAGCATGTCGTCCACATATACTTTCATGAGTTTTCCTAGGTAGCAGAAAAACACCTTGTTCATCAGTCGTTGGTATGCGGCTCCGACATTCTTTAGTCCGAAAGGCATTACTACATAACAGAAGTTAGCCTTAGGAGTGATGAAAGAAATATTTTCTTGGTGTGGTTTATACATCGGGATTTGGTTGTATCCCGAGTATGCATCCATAAAGGATAAAATATCGATATCCTGAGGCTGAATCAACTAGTGCATCGATGATTGGGAAAGGGTATGGATCCTTGGAAAAAGCCTTGTTGAGGTGGGTGTAATCGACACATATCTTCCATTTTTCATTTTGCTTTTTTACCAGAACTACGTTATCCAGCCACAATGGATACTTTACCTCTCTTATGAATCCCGATTCCAATAGTGCCCGCACCTGTTCCTCCACGACATGTGTCCTTTCAAGATCGAGTTTTCGACGCTTTTGCTAAACAGGTCAGGAACCCGGGTTGACGGCGAGTTTATGAGACATCAGGTCAGGATCTATACCATGCATATCGAAGGCTTTCCAGGCAAATAGGTCGGAGTTTTTTTGTAAAAGGTCAATGAGCTATGCTTTTAGACCTTTCTCTAGGTTAGCCACTATACTCGTTGTCTTTTTGGCATGATTCGTGATTTGCACTTTTTCCATCTTCTCTTCTGGTTGGGGACACAGTTCTTCCCGAGTTCAGATACTGTCGAGTTTGATAGTATTGACTTCTTTTTCACTTGGGCTGCCCTTTTAAATTAAATCTTTCATTGCAACACTTCTGCCAACTTTGGATCTTCCTTTATGGTGGTGATTCCTTCGGCAGTGGAAAACTTTATACACAAAGGAGGTGTAGAGACAATTGCTGCTAGTCAGTTTAAAGCAGTCTGACCTATTAGGGCATTGTACACTGACATGACGTCGACCACAATGTAGTCGATACTTATCGTCCTTGACTTCGTGCACTTTCCAAAGGTGGTGTATAGAGAGATAAATCCAAGAGGTCGGATTGGCGTGTCCCCCAGTTCGAAGAGATTATCGGGTACGTGTTTAGATCCTTTTCTTCTAGCCCAAATCTGTCAAAAGCAGGCTTAAACAGTATGTCCGTCGAACTCCCTTGCTCCACCAGAGTTCTATGAAGATTTGCATTAGTGAGGATCATTGTTATCACTATCGGGTCGTCGTTGCCAAGTGTTATCCCTTGAGCATCTTCTTTGGTGAACAAGATGGTTGGTAAATCAGAAATTTTGTTGTCTTTCCCAAGACTTGGTATACTTCTTTGAGATGCCTTTTACGTGAGGATTTTGAGATTTCTCCTTCAACAAACCCTCTATTTGTCAAATATATGTGTCATTCGGGAGTTTGCGGGAGACATTCTTGTCATCCTCCATCCTCATCTCTTTTTCTCTTTCTTTGATCATCTGATCTCTCGGCTAGGTACGTTTCTAGCCGGCTTTCCCAAACCAGTTTTTCTATGACATTCTTCAACTCAAAACAATCATTAGTAGAATGTCTATAAAATTTTGAATTTTTACAAATAAAATAATAAATTATTTATGATTTATTATATTTATTCAAGAGTATATTTTCTGAGACTTTTATATTAATTGGGTATTTTTCTATTTATGGTTTAAAGCTTTAATAATTGAAAAATAATGAGAATCTTATATGCTTTAAGTTTAGTATTTTGATTTTGAACTTCATTTATGATTTTAAAGAAATTTAATTTGATTACCCCTAATTTTAAAATTAGAGTATTTATTTTAAAATAATTTGTACATTAATGAATAAATAGTATTTTATTTAAAGATAATTTTGTTAGATTAAAATTGATTTTCAATTACCACTTTACTCCTATTTTTATTAGAAATTACCAACTTATCCTTACCCTTTTTCCTGAATCAAAACCCTAACCCTAACTAAACACCAACACACTCTTACCTCACCCTTCTTTCCTCACATCAGTCGCCAACCCCCACCCCATACCTAATGGGAAGAAAGAAAAGAGAGGACGGAGAGAGGGGAGAAGGGGAGGACGGCGCCAGCGGGGCCAGGTGCCGCTGTCACCGTCGACGTCAAACGCAAGGAGAGAGAGAGAGAGCTTGTGCTGGTGCCATGCACCGTCATCGCTGCATCGTCGAGCCCGTTCTGCCGCTGTCAACACTGCCACAGAGAGGAGAAGAAGATGACGACAAGACGCGAGCCAAGGCTGAGAAGGAGGAAGAAGCGGGAGGAAGAGAAGACCGCGGCCAGCCTCGTTGCCGTCAGTGCAGCAGGTCACTGTCATCAAGGTCTTCATTACCGCTGCCGTTGTGCATCATTGTCGAGCTTCCATGGCCGTCGCCGTGGAGCTTTGAAGAAAAAAGGACTCACAGAGGAGAGAGAAAACGTAATGGAACTCCGCTGCTACTGCTTCCATGGTCGCCGTGGTTGTTGCCGTCGTGCATGGTCGATGGGAGCAGCGCTGACACTACTAGAGTTTGTCGCTGGAGATGCAGCTGCATTGTTTTGGGTTCCTTTCTTTGCGCAGTAAGTTGTTTTATTCTGAAAACTCTTTTAGTCACTCTTTCGTATATGTTGCTGAGGTTTTTGCGACGTTATTGCAATAGAGTTAAGTTCCGATTCTTGCATGTTGCGTTTGGAGTTGCTGTTGTTGTTGCGGAAGCGTTTAGGAGCTTTGGTTGCTGTTGCGGACCGGGAGAAAAAGAGTTTTGATGCGTTTTATAGCTTTTGGGTTTTGACTATTTGAGTTAGGGGCACTTTTCTTAAACTTATTTTACTTTCAAAAATTGTTACAACTCGATATTAATGCGAAAAAATATATTTTTATGATTTCGTAAGTCTTATGGATTGAACTGAGTTATATTGAATGAATATAATTGCTTGCTTGATTGATTTATTGAATTATTAAGGAGGCTGGTTATTCTGATTTGTCAATTTAGCTTGTTGAATTGGTTGTTGTTGAACTGATTTCTTGAATTTGGTTTCTGGATTATGATAGAATGATTTGAGATATTGAAATTAGTTTTTTTGTTTGATTTATCAAAAATAATTTTGAGAATTATAAATATTTTAAGATATTGGAATTGGTCTGATTTTGAAAATGATGTGAAGTGAGTTTGAAAAATGGCTTGGTTAGGACCCGAGAAGGATAGCAAAAGTTCGAATTTTAGAGAAAATGTTGCCAAAAGTTTATGAGAAATTGGAAATTTTGTTTTGGTTAATTTGATTAAAGAACTATTTTACTTGAATTTGATTTTACTAAAAAAAAGGAGTATGTTTTCGAAGAGTTTTTAGTGAATTTAAAAGTATTCGAGTTTGATTTAACAAAACGGAATAGTTCCCGAGTTATTGTGAGAATGTTTGAAATAAGAATAAATTTTAAATGGAGAATTATGGAAGTTGGCTCTTTAGCCTATAAAATGATTATGAATTGAATTTGATTATTTTTTTAAGTATGATTGATTGTGAATATTATTAAAATGTGATTGGCAAGGACGATGGTCTTATCTCGCTTGCGCGTTTGAGATTGAGATGTGAGTATGATTGATGTTGGGAGGACGGTGGTTTTGTTCCGCTCACGGATTTGGCAAGTTAAGAATGAATGATTCCTTCTCTTGTCATGGTATAGATGTGAAAAATGTGGAAAGGCACTCTCTTTCGTATTATTTTCCCCACATCTTTTTCTGGTTGTAAGATGTAAAGGCACACTCCTTCGATTTGAAAAAGGCACTCTCCTTCGTAATTCTTCCAGGAGAAGGTGGAAAGACACACTCCTTCGATGTGGAAAGACACTCTCCTTCATTTATAATCCTCCTGGGAATGCGCAACCTAGAGATAATGTCCGGGTTAGCTATCGGATGTGTCGAATTTTGACAGTTTAACCGACACGTGAGCTCACGGCTCGTAGGACAGATATGTATCATACTGCATTTGTTTGCTTTTGTTTGGGTGTGTTTAAGTGTTTTGGTTGTCTATCTGATGAATTCTATCTAACTGTTAATTGTGGTACTTGCTGTAACTATTTTCGGATTGTGTTTGCCTTGTATTGTTTGCACTTGTGATTGGTTTTGTCTTGAGACTGAGTATTGGTGAATAAATTGATGCTTTTGATGATAGTGTGGTTGATTATGTTTAAACCGAAGGTTGAGATTTATTTATATATTGGAATGGAGGCCGAGAGTCGTTTATATGTTGGACCGAAGGACGTGACTTGATTTTGTATTGGGTCGGAGGCCGTACTTGATTTCGTTATGGGATTTGAGTTTTAAAACTCTTATATTAAAGAAGAGAACTTTGAATTTTGGATAATTAATTGTTGTGGTTTTAAAAATGTTCATAAGATGAAAGGAGATCACTATTTTTTTTAATTCATTCCTCTTTTATATGTATCCTCTTATGACAATTCTTAAACCCTCTATTGAGAACTTGCGAGGACGATATTCTCACCCCCCTACAGATTTTCCTTTTCAGGACAGATGAGGAAGCTGCTGAAATTTTTGCTAAGTCCTTACCTGTGCTATTCCTATTTGTATATATATTAATCATAGTTTTTATTTCGCCAGGGATAGGAGTTGTATGATTTGTATGTATATAATATGTATAATTTACTTGTGTAAGAAGTTTTGTATATATGAATATGCATGTTGGTAAAAATTTAAAAATATTTCCGGTTTTTTCCAAGAAAACAGCGATACGGTTTCGAATTAAAGGCGCATATCTTATTATTAAATATATGAAAGTCGTAATATTTTCGCTATTAAAGTGGCGCAGCCGAAAGCGTGACATTCTAATAGTGAGGGTGTTACAATGTCCATACAGCTTGTGGTACTCGCAATATTCTATCCGACTTCTAGCATTTTTATGTTTGATAGGCCAACGAGGTGAAAGCTTCTCAGTGTAACATATCCCCCTATAGACATTTACAAGAAAAACTCGGAACGGGTTGTAGTTATGATACCTTCAAGGCTTTTCTGAGTTGTTCTCTTCCTTTTCTTAGCTTCCTTCTCCTTGTCCCGAGTTTGGTTGGCTAGGTTGGGCCTCGGGAAAGACTCTCTAAGTTGAGAATTTTCTTCCGTGTTAATGTACTTTTTTGCTCGCTCTTGTACTTCGTACAAGGAAGTCGGGTGTCGCTTGGATTTGGATTGGGAAAACGACCTTTCTTTAAGGCCATTAACCAACCCCATCATTACTACTTTAGTAGGTAAGTTTTGTATTTTCAAGCAGGCTTTGTTGAATCTCCCCATATAGTTTTGGAGTGTCTCTCCAACTTCTTGTTTAACCCCTAACAGGCTTGGAGCATGCTTCACTTTGTCTTTCTAAATAAAAAATCTGGTAAGAAACTTCCTTGTCAGGTCATCAAAGTAAGTTATCGACCTGAGTGGTAAGTTATTGAACCACTTCATTGCAACTTTAGTCAAAATTGTCGAGAAGATTTTCCAATGAGTTGCATCAGAAGCATCGACTAGGTACATCTGACTTTTGAAATTACTGAGGTAATGCCTCGGATCGATCGTTCCGTCGTAAAGATCCATATCAAGAGTTTTGAAGTTTCGGGGGACCCTGACTTGCATGATCTTTTCAACAAACGAATCTTCGTCCCCGAGAGAATTTTTCTCCCGATTTGTCCGATTACTCCGTCTTCGGAGGTCGGCTTGTATTCTCAAGAACTTTTCCTTCAATTGTTTTCACCATCGTACTTCTTTTCGTAATTTCCGTTCTGCTTCTTGTTGTCACTCAGCTTCTAACTTGAAGAATTCTAATCATTCACGGTAGTCGTTAACTAATCTCAGTATTTCCGTTAGATGGGGAAGTTCTTCAACTTCGGGTGGATGGATCTCCGAATGAACCCGTCACGGTTGAGGGTTTCCCCGACGTTCCTTCCCATGGGAGCATTTGTTGTTTCTTGAGGTGGAGGTAATGCTAGCGTCAGGTCATCATGGTGGGGCTCTGGTTCCCACTCAGACGACGTATGACCGTCTTCATATTGGTTGTTCGCTATATGCGGATGTAGACTTCTAGGTCTGCGACGACGGTGCAAATGTTCTGAGGGTTGTCTGAAACAGTTATTTGAGCCTGAACATGAGGACCAAACTCCTTCTGAGGCAGCGTCCGACTTGTGTTGGAGCCGAGGTGCCGTCGTCCGAGTTATTCGTGAGGAGTTTGGGATGATACCTGCAAGAGATTCCGATACTTAAGTTATCAAGGACTTTAAACAGGTTTTTAGTAGATTGAGTTCTTCAATATATCTAAAGAGTGTCAGTGTATTTATAGTAGAATAAATAACTATCTTTTAGAATAGTTCCACTTTTATTGATGAATAACTGTTCCTTTATCTTAAGAGTTTATTGAGACAGAAATAATAAAAAATATTTAGGAAATAATTACTTATTTAAATAAGCAAGGTCGGACTACCTGCATCGTACCCGACCTCTTGGGTTCAGACTAGCTGCATCGTACCCTATCTCTAGAGATAAAGGGGACCACTTTTTTTGGTGGGATTTAACACTTTGCTTGACCTTATTTCGGGTCATGGTATAAACAAGTTCTTTAAATAAGTTTAACAGAATTTAAAATACAACAATCATTTATTACATTAAAATTTATTTTCATTGAGAAACCATGGCACTGACAACACCTATGTTCAAGCATAGACCAACATATAATACAGTTTGGAATAGAATATCACATGGCAAAGAAAATAATTGTCCACAATAACTTTTGTACTATCACCATTGCCATCTTGATGCTGCAAACCCCTCTATTCTCCATCCCAGAGTTCTGCAGGAGTCTTATATGCACCATAAGTTTCATGCACAAATAATCCAGTACCATCAATAACCCTCTCCTGCATGAGTTAAATACCAGTGTTATTTAAAAGAAGCTTCGTTTCATCTTTATTTATTTTATTATTATTATTTACATTCTGATCAACATACTTATTGTTGTGCCAGGCATAAATAATGAATTATGGCGTCAACAAAAATGCTAGAAGAAAAATAAGTGCCAGGAGAAACTCAAAAACTATTAGATTTTTTTTTAGAGTAGCAGGAAAAATAAATTGCCTAAATATTATAGGATAAGAAGTGTAAGAAAAGATTCACAAAGAAAACTTTGAAGTGGTCAATACATTACCGTTTCCTTTGTTGAATATTACTGTAAGGAAATTTCTTTGGTGAAAATTAGAATTAGATAAAGAAGGAAGATTATTACTAAATTTATAAAGAAACATGTGCATAAGCAACCTTCATTATTCACCAAAACTTCACTCTTCACCGTAGCATTACCTTTACGTAATCCATATTACCTTCTAAGAGGTAATCTACATTAACCGTGTAGAACCTAATTGGTAGTCTTCCAAACAAGTCATTATAACATTACCCATAATTTAGAAGATGGCAACATTTCTGGTTGCTAATATGAAATAACAGTAATCTTATTACATAATGTGTCAACCTTCCTCTAGATGATAACAAATTCCAGGGTTAGTGGCCAAAGCATTATGGAAGACTCTTGGGCTAGTTGAACTAACCACCAAAGTAGCTATGAAAAAAGTAGATTAAATTTATCACTTGCCTGCTTAATTTCAGAAAACTTGGCCATTAGATCGTCAGGGATAGACCAGTCAAAGACATCAAAGTTGCTCTTGATCCTCTCGTCGTTAGCACTCTTTGGCAGTACACTATGCCCTGCTTGCAGACCCCACCTTAGGGCCACTTGTGCTGGTGTCTTCCCTAACTTATCCGCAACCACATTAAGCACAGGATTCTTAAGGAGGTTATTCTTGTGACCGGGAAATTGAGAACCTAGTGGAGAATATCCCTGGAGAAGGAAATTCAGAAATTCAGAATGGTTCATATGTACACCCATTAGAAGCTGCATCAAATTTATCTTCAACTAGCTCTGGATAACTTCTTTATGTTTCCCAAATAAAAAAAAAAAAAACAATAATTCATTTATTGAATCATCTAGATTTTGAAATAGGTCACTGGATGCTTTGCTTACAGATAGGTGAATTCCTTTGGATTTACAGAATTCATGCAACTTTGGCTGCTGCCATTGCGGATGCAACTCCACTTGATTAACTGCAGGGGGAACACGCGCTATATCCAACAGATCTTGAAGCTTCTTTGAAGAGAAATTACTCACCCCGATAGCTCTAGCCTTGCCAGAGTCGTACAGGGCCTCCATTGCTCTCCATGTATTGGGGATGTTTGGTATCGTAAGATATTCAGGCTTGATTCCAACTGACCCCTTTTTTATGCTGACTGGCCAGTGAATCTATGCATAACCAATCAATTCAATTAACAAAACGAAATCGATTAAGCAAATTAATATTTTCATGTAAGAGCTTCTGTAAGCTACTATTTTGTAATATAGATTTATAGAATGCAATAGAAAAAGAATGGCAAGCACAGCTTAGCCTTAGCCTGGGTTCCGATACAAAATTTTCACTACAAAATTGTTTCAATTTTTTTGAATGCTGTATGTGGGTCTTGGGGATACTGGGTTGTCTTTCTGGGTGGATCGGGTGTCTCAGATGTATCACCGTTAACAACCATAACTTTTGCAACAATTATATTGGCAAAATGATTTTGCAATGCTACTAAGTATTCAATTACCACTATGATTTCTATAAAAGGGTTCTAGTCGAAACCTTCTGGTTGTGTACTTGTGTAGCATAAAACATCTTAGGCATATATGTATGCTCCATAATGTTCCAAGAATTTCTCATGTACCAATGCAGCATAACTAAAACAATTTATTTTGAAAAAACAATAAGTAGTGCCTAATCTTCCAAGTCTATAAAAGATAACACATACCAGATAGAGATCTACATAGTCAAGTTGCAACTCTTGTAACGTTTTATCTAATGCTTTTGGTACATCTTCAGGATCATGATCTGTGCTCCTGGGTTTATAGTCAAGAAACCAAGTGAACATTACTACGTAACCAAATGTCTCTGATATTGAGAAATATCACAGCATTCTCAGAAGAATGCATACCATAGTTTTGAGGTGATCCATACTTCTTCACGCTTTACAACACCTTCATCAAAAAGCTTCTTGAGAGCAGAACCAATCTACAGAAACCAAGATTCCAATTTTATCTTATTTTTATTTTCAAAGCAAAAAGTTTACTAGCAAACATTAACAAACACATCGAGCACTTCACTATATCAAAGATAAACAAATTCACGAGCTAACATAAGCAAATTTTCATGTAAACCAAAAATTAAGAATAAGTCAAAAATCTATAAATAACAGAACTTACATATGCAAGTAAGAGGTAAGATCATAAATTCATAATCATTCAGTAAACTAATGATTATTACCTCTGCTTGATTGCCGTAAGATGAAGCACAATCGATATGTCTGTATCCAACCTGACATGTCAAACACAAAAATTATAATCATAAATTAATAATCATCCACCTCTAGGGTTAGCTCTTCTACTTATAAAAATATAAAAACAAATGTGAGTGTACCTTGATAGCGGTGGTAACTGCTTTGGCCAAGGCTCCAGGATTTTCAGCCTGAAAAGTTCCTAATCCAACAGAAGGTATCTTGGCACCTGTGTTCAGCTCGAAGAATCTAATTTCCTCCGCCATAATTTCTTTAATTAATTATTTAATTCTCGTCAACGATCACTTGCGTAATCGCTTTGGTGTTTAGTTATTAGTCTATTTATAGTTTATACAGAAGAAACGGAACCTTAGGACTTAGAAAAGTGAGAAGATGATGTTAGCGCACACGTCAAATAGTGATTGGATAAAGGATAGAGTCATAGAGACTAGAGATTAGAGTCTTCTAGTAAATACTAAATAGTAATGTGGCCGTTTTAAATTTTAGTACTAATAAGTAATAACTAGTAAGTGTCGGAAGCGAAAAACACTCGTCAGGTGTATCATGTATGACTCTTCCCATGACATATTAGATAACGAATTATTTAATGATAGTCAATGCATTTGATGGAAATGAAAAAGACCCATGACCCATCTATCTGTCATCCATTATTAAAATTGAAATTCTTCAATTAATATCGTATCCTAGATTATACATTTTTGAAGATATTTTTTATTTATTTATTTATTTTAAAGTTACGAGTGAGACTCAAATTCAAGACTTTTAGGTGAAAATAGAGAGATTATTTATCGTTTCGTACTTTCGTTAGCTTATTTTATTTTATTTTTTTAAATATATTAATTAATTAATTTGATTAAAATAAATATTAAATTATTTAATATTTTATTTTTTAATATTAACTATAATTAATCAAGTACATTAATTATTTAATTTGATTGAAATAAATAAATTAATTTTATTTTAATTTACATTAATTTTTCCGCTTATATTTTTTGATTAATACTTTTTAAAAGTATTATAATTTTTATATGATAGATGTATAAAATATTTTTATTTATTTAATTTATTTTATTGAGTCAAACAACTATAATTAATTTATTATGTTAATTATTTAATTTAACTAATTTAAATGTATATTAGTTGATTTAATTTATTATAACATTAAGTGTTTGAGGCTTTTTTTACTAAAAGTTTTAGTTTTAAATTTTAAATTTTTATTTTAATATCAAATCTAATATTTCTATTAATATTTTTTTGTAATTTATTGTCTAATAGTTATATGTCCACATCAATTATATAGTTGTGAATATTTTTTAATTTATTATAAAAATATAATTTTATTTTTTTATTTTATCTATTTTTATATTTCATAATTTATTTATTGTAAAAAATCATATATCTTAAAAAATCTCATTTTTTAACTAACTGCTCTTCCATTCGATAATATTTTTTCTTCTCCCATAATGTATTATTTTACTGTTTAATTTTTTTATATAAACAGTAAAACAATATTATTCGTTAATATACTCTATCTCTTTTATTTCTTTTATTTTGTTTCTATTTATTTAAGTTTTTATAATTTTTTATTATAAATTTTATCATTTTTATTCCATACAAATTAATTTATCATAATTATTCATATGTTGAGTCTTCTTAATGTTTAAATTATATTTCTTACATGCTTAATTTTGTTTCTGATTTGAGAAATTGAGTGATGAAATAACATTGATTAATGTGATTGTGCATCTTCTTATTTGTCTTGTTGGTTTACTTTCGGTTTTATATGGATCATAAATAATTATATGCAACTGTGCTTATACATAAAAAGATAAGTATAAATAAATTTGGATCTTCTAAATTTTAAACTTTATTTTAGAGGGTAAAGTGTGATTTCTCACCATTTATTTCATAGGTAGAACCAAGAAAAAATATGAGAGAAAAATTATTCAAGGGTGAGATATCACACTTTAGAGTTTTTTAATTTTGATATGGGGATGGCGTTGGTGATGTGCGGCGTTATGGGGGTTTGGGGTGTTTGACGGAGTTGTGACGGCGCATGTAAAGAAATCGGTGGCACCGATTGGAAGGAATGAAAACGGTGGCACCGATTTGTGGGAGAGGGAGGTGCCGAAATCGGTGGCACCGATTGGTGGCCCGTTGCCACATGTCCCGCATGCAGGTGGCTCCGCGGTGCACCCCGTGACCTTATCCCCCTATACCCCTCTCTCTCTCTTTCACTCTCCAACACTCTCTCTTTCACTCTCAACTTTCCCTTTCTTCTTCCTCTCAACCCCACACACCCCCATTGTTGGACCACCACCAGATCAGCGAAAGAGGAAAAAAAAATGCCAAAAAAAAGAAAAACTAAGGAAGTAAATCAACCGGAGCTTCATATTGTTAACTATCTTGGAGATCCAAATCATGTAAGTTTTTTTTCATAATTTTATTTAATGATAATGATGGTGATAATTTTAGATTTTATTATAAGTAGAAATTAGAAATTAAACATATATGTATGTATTTTATTATTAGGTGGTTAGAAATAGAAATAAAAATAGGAATAAACCTTGTATGTATGTATGTATGTATGTATGGAGATGAGATGAATGTTTGTGGCTGTTTTGTTTGTAATGGTGATGAAGATGAAGCTCTCTGGATCTCTGGGTAGTGTATTTTAATGTAAGAAAAAGGGAAAAAAAATATTTGAAAAAATAGTACAGTAAATAAAAAAAAAGAAAAAAAATCTGTACCTAATAAATTGAAATAGGGAGATATTAATATATTGTTGTTGTTACTGTCAGTATTAGTAATCGAATTTAATTAATTGTAACGATTAATAATGAAAATTTTATTAGTTAATTTATTTATGATCGTTAATTATTATGATTAATAATAGAATTAGTATATATACTGTTAGAATAATAGGAATAATAATAAAAAACTAGTATGTTGTTTGGTTTATATAAATGATAATAATAATAATAATAATAATAATAATAATAATAATAATAATAATAATAATAATAATAGTAATAATAAATAATAATAATAGAAAAATTAGTGTATGTTAGTTGAATAATAATAATAATAATAATAATAATAATAATAATAATAATAATAATAAAAAAAATGAGTATGGTACGTTTTATAATAATAATAATAACAATAATAATAATCATAATAATAGAAAAATTAGTATGTATGTATATGTATGTACATGTATGTATGCTGTTTGAATATAATAATAATAATAATGATAATAATAATAATAATAATTTGGTATGGTTTTTTTTTTATACGAATAATAATAATAACAATAATAATAATCAGAATAATAGAGAAATGTATGTATGTATGCTGTTTGAATAATAATAATAATAACAATAATAATAACTTAGTATGCTTTTTTTATTATACGAATAATAATATTGATAACAATAATAATAATCATAATAAGCTGTTTGAATAATAATAATAATAATAATAATAATAATAATAATAAGCTGTTTGAATAATAATAATAAAAATAAATAATAATACTAATAATAATAATAATAACAATAATAATAAATTAGTATGCTTTTTTTATAAGAATAATAATAATAATAACAATAATAATAATCATAATAGTAGAGAAAGTGTGTTTGATGTTTGAATAATAATAATAATAATTATAATAATAATTATGATAATAATAATAATAATAATAATAATAATAATAATAATAATAATAATAATAATAATAATAATAATAATAATCAGAAATTAGTATGCTGTTTTTTTGTTTGAATTGGTTTTATGCTGGAAATTAGTTTTAATGGACATGTTAAAGTATACTTGTGTTATTGAATAATATAGTTGTGTTATATTTGTTCTTATACTGGAAAATGTGGTATTGTAGGCTTCAAGGATGTTGGAGTGTGATCATTTACACCCGCCGGATCCATATAACCAAATTGTTGAGGCACAGTTACGCGAGACTGGATTTTATTATGTATCCCAAATTGGAGTTATTAAAGGCCAGTCAGCAATGATTACTGCTCTGATTGAGAGATGGCGGCCCGAGACTCATACGTTCCATTTTCCGGTTGGTGAGTGTGCAGTGACCTTGGAGGATGTGGCGGTAATTCTCGGTCTGCCAACAAATGGTCTTCCGGTTACAAGTCCGACCATGAGTAGCTTTGAGGCATTGGAAGCCGAGTGCTTGCACCACTTTGGAGTTGCACCCAGGAAAAATGAATGTAGAGGGAGCTTTATAAAGTTAACGTGGTTTAGGGGTGTGAGAGATCGTATAGTGTTGAATGATGTTGTTAGCATGCAGATGTATGTAAAGTGTCACATAATGTTGTTATTTGGGAAAGTTATATTTACAGATAAGTCGGGTGCAGGGGTGCACTGGAAATTTTTACCCTTGCTCCGCAACTTCGGCCAGATCATACAGTTTAGTTGGGGTTCGGCATGCCTGGCACACTTGTATAGATCATTGTGCAGGGCAACTCGTGTCGACTGCAAGGAGATGGACGGTCCACTGACACTGTTGGTAAGTTGGGCTTGGATCCGGCTACCATTTCTAGCGCCGATTCCTGGCAATCCCCGAGCTTTTCCAATTGCAAACAGGTAATCTTGATTAAAGTATGCGTCGAAGTAATTGATTTAAATTGTATTTTGTTTATGGTAATTTAAGTTAGGAAATGGATTGTCCGTCTGCAGGTGGCATAACTGGGACCGTCAAAACTATGCCTACCGATATAAAACGCTTGCCCAATACAGGAGGTTGCTGGATGATCTAGAAGAAGGACAGGTATTGTCTAAAATACAAGTACCTTATGTAAATTCTTAAGTGAAGTAATTGTTGTGTAATCATCTTACTGGGAGAAGTGTCTAGTTTCTTTGGCAGGCTTATGGCATTAGATACATCGAGCCAGACGTAATTCCCTTAGCCATCCATCATAATTCTGTGGTGTGGAGTGCCACAGTGCCACTTATATCTTTTGAATGCATCGAGTGGCATGCTACTGATAGAGTCAGGAGGCAATTTGGATTGACACAGGGTGTTCCTAGTGAAGTGCAGGATCTAGGTGCATCACATGGGGAAGTTCTAACAGGGCCTAAGAATCAAGACTGGGCCAATACCCACTCGCGTTGGGTGATGCAATGGACCAATCGATATAGTCACATTCTCTCTGAAGACTTGGAGCATTTACATTATCCGTTAGAAATTTACATGCAGTGGTACCGAGAGGCATATGGTGACCACTTGCAATTGTCAAACCTTGTTTTTGAAGAGAATCCAGAAGGTCCTCCACCACCACCACCACCACGGCACCAGAACCGGTACCGGAACCGGTGGCCGTACCTCCACCACCACCGCCACCGGTGCCGCCACATCAGGGGGTTGAGTATTTTGCACCATATGTTCCTTACACGCATCCGTCTGATTATTACTCAGCGTCAGTCCCGTCACACCATCAGCCTTGGGGTGGTCCACATTCTGAGTATGGAGAGCAACCTTCATTCAGTCAGCTACTTGGTTTGATGGCATCGGGGTCGCACCAGTCACATTCAGGTAATTATATTGACATCCCCACCGACCATCAAGCACATTTTGGTGGAGTTACTCCAGCTAGGAGGTCATTGGATTTGGGATATCTAGGTCGCACTTCATCTGATAATTCTGGTGCCAGAATGTCTGTTGACTCGAGCAGAAGTAATGAAGCCGCGGGAGGGATCATACAAAGTGGAAATCCTAGACGTATTCCGATGACTATGATTCATGAGAGTCATAGAGCAGTTCATCAGGATGAGGTTGAGGATGAGTCTGAGGATGAGTCTGAGGATGAGGGTGATGATGAGGATGCGTCTGAGGATGAGGGGAATGACGCTGATGAGTCTGAGGATGAGGGTGGTGATGAGGATGACGATCCTGCTGACGAGGATACAGCACCTAGTGCAGGTAAAACATAATGTTAGTAATTATTTGTATTTATATTTGTAATTGTATTTGTATTTATATTTGTATTTGTTTTTGTATTCATATTTGTATTTGTATTTATATTTGTATGCATCGTGAACTTGTACTTATATTTACATTTATATTTATGTTTGTATTTGTATTTGTTGTGTTTACATAGGCCACAAGTGAAAAAGGTAAAGGTTACAACCTTCGAGCTGATCCTCCACGTCGGAGTGCAAATCGGTATACACCATCCGCTTTTAAAAGGATTGCAAAGAAGTGCAGAAAGATATACAAAGATATCAAGTGGGCACCGAGGAAGTGAAGTTGTAACTAGTTAATTATTGACAATGTTACCTACGTTCTTACTACTATTTAAGAGATAATGTGTACTATTGACTCATTGAGTATGTTAACTAGGTTATTATTGTTAAGTAGGTTGTTATTGTTGACTATGTTTATTTGGTTATTGGTATCTACTTATTGGATTTGTAGACTACATTGTTATTGTTATTGTATTTTAAATTTTATTTTGTAGAAAAATTTTTTTTTTTATATTTTATATTTTGAAACTTGACAATATAATTAAAATGTCAATTTTTTTATATGTTGTTAAACAATAATTTAAGACTCAGCTTTTATAAAATTAGCTCTCGATGATATTTATAGTTAAAAATGTTCATTCAATTAGTTTAGTTATTATGAAAAAAACTAAAACTAATTTTAAAAGAAGAAACAGAATTAAATAAATAACTTGTTATTTTTCATAGCAAGTTGTATTGAGTTTTTTGTAACTGTAAATTAAATGTGTAATGCTTTCATTATATTAAAGCCATTTCATTTCTTGTTCAAAAGAACTAATTGGATTTTAATTTATAATTTATAATAAACAAGTTAAAATCGTTGTGCAGGTATGATAAGCTAACAATGATTTTATCTTAAATTTCTTTTTAATACTTCAACGAATTAAATTATCAATAATAATAATAATAATAATAATAATAATAATAATAATAATAATAATAATAATAATAATAATGTTCTATAATAATAATAATAATAATAATAATAATAATAATAATAATAATGTTCAATAAAATTGTTAGAAATAATTCTACAAGAACTTCAAAATTAAAATTATTTTTGTATTTAATATAGCTTAACTTAGTGTGATAACTAGAAATTAAGTATAATTATTTTTTATTCTTCTACTACTAGTCGGTTGGACCTGCACTCGGTCCACCACTTTGACGACATCTACTGCGACTATGGCCCTCTGCACCGCATTGCTTGCATCGCCTCGGGCGACGCAACATACGGGTGTCCATCTCATTCAAGAAGCGGGTCATCTTCGGCCGGCCCTTGGCAACCCGTCTTAGGAACGGGTTTCCTACGAATCTAGGTCCATGATAAGCAGGCCACGTTGCCGGATTTCCCAGTGGTCGAAACTTAGCCCTGTATACTCTTCGAATTTGGTCCATCTTGTAAACGTCATTAACGAGCACTTTCCAATCCAACCTCTGATTTGCACAACACGCAAACACGTGCCTACACGGAATTCGGTCAACCTGGAATTCACCACAATCACACCGATAGTGGCGCAGGTCAACTGCATACTCAACCCCACTAGGCATCTCGCGTACTTCGAAGACTTCATTTTCTCTATCAAAACAGCTAACCTGTATGTTACCTGATGCTCGTTGATTTGCATTCAGCTTGGTTGTCACCAGCTCAGAGAACATAAGTCCAGCACTGATTCGGGCTTCAGCCTCAACTCTTTTCCTAGTGAACAACTCATTCAGCCTGTAAAATGTCGCCTTAACAAGTGCAGTGACTGGGAGATTGCGTGCACCCTTTAGGACGGAGTTGATACATTCCACAAGATTGGTGGTCATGTGACCCCATCGGTAACCACCATCAAATGCCAAAGCATACTGCTCACGAGGGATCCGATCAAGCCAATTGGTGTAAGCCTCACCCCGTTCCTTTAATCGTTCATAACGCATCTGGTACTCCCTGGTCGTCCTTGAATATCCTATGAAAAACATTCAGTCAGCTATGAACACCAGTCTATTTGATCATGCCTACAATAAATTAAAAGTTCATTGTATACAAACTTACCAATGTTGACAATAAGCTTCTGCAGGTAAGGTGCTTTGAACTTCCTCAAGAAGTTGGACTTAATATGCCTGATGCAAAACATATGGAAAGCTCTTGGAGGAGACCACGCCCCATTACTTCGTTCAATAGCTGACCTAATCGAATCGTGTCGATCGGAGATTAGTCCGACACCATCACGGGTCACCACATGTTGACGCAGGTTGCTCAGAAAAAAGTGCCATGCATCAGAAGTCTCTCCCTCCACTATGGCAAATGCAATAGGCACGATGTTGTTATTACCATCTTGTGACACTGCAACCAATAAACAACCCTTGTATTTTCCATACAAATGAGTCCCGTCCACCTGCACCACTGGCTTGCAGTGTCTGAAGGCCCTTATACAGGGGTAATAACTCCAGAAGACTCTATGTAGAACACGTATATCAGGAACCAAATCATCCCCCTGGTAAGCTGGCATTGTTTCAAAGTGAACCACTGCTAATGGCTCTTTGTGGCACATGGCCTCAAACCATATCGGCAAAGCTTCATACGATGCTTCCCAACTTCCGAAAATTGATTCGACCGCCTGCTGCTTTGCTAACCAAGCCTTGCGATAACTGATGGTGTAGTTAAACTTTGACTGGATATCAGCAATTACAGATTTTACCTTTATAGACGGGTCAACCTCTACCAACGGCTTTATTGCTTCCGCAACTGTCTTGGAATCCAGCTTCGAATGGTCTTGAGAAATAGTAGACCTGGTACAGGTATGACTTCCATTGTACCTCCTTATCTCCCAACAGTACTTCTTCTGCATTTTGGTTACCCGGATCAACCAGTCATAACCATTCCCATATTCTATACATTTGGCATAGAATGTCGTCGGTTCCGACTCATATACCCGATAGTCCACACCTCTCCGGATGGTATAATCTTTCATTGCCTTGATTACTGCCTCCCTTGAACTGAATTCCATCCCCACTGTGAACTCACCATCCGCCACAACAGGAGGGGCTACATACATCAAAAGTAACAAATGCTTCATTATGTACTCAGTAAGAAGTCCTTCATTACAACTCAATTAATAAACATACTTTACTAGGTAAGATCGTTATAGTCTTATTTTTCTCTATTCCATCTACGTAAACAACAATTCAGAGATTCACGTAGCTAGCTAGGTTTACGCACCTGTATTCATATATTCCGGAAACTCCGGTGCGTGCATAGCCCCTAAATCCAACGACCGCATGAAAGAAGGCTCTTGAAACGGATGCGGGTTTGCTAGTGCATTTGCAACTTCCGCCACATCTGCGTTCATGTCGCCAACAGCTTCTTCTTCGTCCTCGCCTGGACCGACGATCTCATAGTTACTTTCAAATTCATCTTCGCTTTCACTATTATAATCTTCCAACTCAATGTTACGGTCTGCTTCAGATTGCTCAAACTCAATATATAACTCGATGCACGATATTCGGTGGCGATTTTCCATGTACATTGAAAACATTTCCTGCATACTCGCTTCGTCCATCACATACTTGGTTTGAAATTGAACAAACCCGCCAAACACAGGTAAAGGATACCTGTACAAGATACACGATATTCTCCTACATCTTTGCGTGCCTATCTTCTCACAAATCACACCTTTCAACTCCTCAAATGACAATGTGAATGGAATAACAACATCTAATGGATTTTCACACACGAATTGAACTCCCTCATATGTTTGTAATAAGATCTGCCCGTAGTAATAAATCTTCAATACAACTCTATCATCCATATCACTATCTATTTCCAGCCTCACAGAAATTTTTTTTACCCAAATGAAAGACAAGAATCAGAGAAGAGAAGAGAAGAGAAGAGAGGAGAAGAGTCGCGAACGAGGAAGAAATGGGGCTTCTGTGGTGCCAACATCCGTTTTTGTGTTGACTAATGGCAAATCGGAGGGACCGACCGCTGCACACCCAAATCGGTGGGACCGATTTCTGATCCCGGATTAAAAAAAATTTAGACCACACACAAATCGGTGGCACCGATTTCATACCCACCATCATCCCCTTCCACAAATCGGTGCCACCGATTTTCTTCATCTCTCACATAAATCGGTACCACCGATTTCCCCTACCTCAAATCGGTGCCACCGATTTCTTCCCCCTAAATGCCAAAAACTCACCGCCGCCATAACAGTGTAAATAACCTATAATCATCATATTCCCGCATTACACACACCCTAACATCATATCTAAAAAAATCAGCCCACACTTTATCCTCTAAAATAAAAATTCTAAATTTAGAAGATCCAAATTCAATATAAATTATATCGTACCTTCTCAAAATATATTAGTAAGTTTTTCAACAGATAATAATGTTGGTCATATTATTTTAATTACAAAAATAATATAATATTAGAATATAAAATAGTTCTAGATGAATTTAATAAAAACAATTCTTTATAATAGTTCCTTTTGTTATGATAATAAAAAAGATAATTTAAAGATAAATTTATCTCATGTTAAATTGTACTTGTTCAAATCCATTTAGTAAAAGAGTAAAAGAGTTTAAAGTTTTACTCGTGAATCATAAAAAATATCTACATTTTCAACTATTAATGTTGTGAATTTTTAAAAAATAAAATAAAATAAAATTCTAATATAAATATTTTAATTTAATAACAAACTATATATTAGTATTATTAATAAGTAATTGTCATCCGTTGAAAATAAATAAATAATTACTCATTGATTTTATTATTTTTAATATTAAAAATGGTTAAACATTTAAAATTTAATAGTCACTGTCAATTTTAAAAAGAATATTTATATATTATTACCAGCTTGATGAGTAGTGAGTTAGCATATAAATTTTATTGTTATTTTTTAATCTAACAAATTTATATTTTGAAATTAAATTAATTATTAATAAATATAATTTACAATAAATGATCATCATAATAGTTTTTTACAAAATTTTAAAAAATAAAGCACCATAATACATGATATATCTAAAGAATGACCATCTAAACATGCTAAAAATAATGAGTTTGAATAATATTAAAGTAATATTAGATTAGTTTATTAGGAACATATTCATGAAAAAAAAATTAAGGACATTTTAGAACAACCATACAAAAAGCCATTAAATATAGCGTACTAAATATGGTGTGGCACTAGACCAATAGTGAAGTAATAATCTCACCCTACAGATTGGAAACAATTTTTTGTCCAATAACTAGTCAGTATTTTATTTTTTTTAATTTTTCTTTCTCTATATACAATAACAATTTAAACAGTTAATATATATATATATATATATATATATATATATATATATATATATATATAGCTTTTTTCTAGTTAAAAAAAAGTTAATTTCCAAACAAAATAATATTAATTGGATAACAAAGAATTGCTAAATCACGTTTTCTAATTGTAATGATTAAGCGAAAAACCTTTCCGCCAAAATTATCCTTTTTTAAATCTATCAAATTAAGCATTAATGTAAGTCCTAATTTTCCTGTTCTTGATTCTATATGTTTATACAAATACTTTTCTATTATATAATAGTATAATACTAACCAGACACAAAAATTGTCATTGGCATTTGCGTTCTCTAATTATATTACAATAGAAAAACATTTCTTCTATTATCTTTTCCTTTTTTCTATTTATTTTAGTATCAATATGTCTCGATTTTCCTTCTCTCATCTCCATACAATGTTTTTTTTGGGTAAAAAACCATATTAAGCCAAATGAGTGAAAAAATAACGTAAATACGCCAAAGTGAAAATCGTTTCAGCAATAAGCCAAATCATATTTTTATATAATTCGAACCATGCTGGTTCGAATTTCATTTCTACATAATTCGAACCAGCTTGGTTCGAATTATACACAAACACATGCACACACGTAATTCGAACCAGCTTGGTTCGAATTACACACAAACACACGCACACACATAATTCGAACCAGCTTGGTTCGAATTACACATTAATAATTTATTTAAAAAAATTTATTAAAAATTTAATAATTTAAAAATTAAAAAATATATTTTTATTTCATACGTTAAAAAAAGCTAACAAAATATTTAATTACGAGACTTCTTTAAAATATTAATGAGCTATCAATTCGAATTTCATACAATACTTTTCTGTCCATTTTTAATAGTTCATGAATATTTTTTAATAAATTTTTTTAAATTATAGTACAAAAAATATTTTATCCTATGCAAAAAAATTAAAAAAAATTGCTTAAAAAATGTTAGGAGTACTATAAAAATTTGTAATGTTATAATAACTTAGGTAAATACATGCATGTACTCAAATTTTAAATAAAATACTCTACATAGTCAATAATAATTTAGAAATGAAAGAAAATATTTTATTCCATACAAAATAATTAAAAAATATATTTTATTCTATACAAAATAATTTTAAAAAATGGCTTAAAAGATGTTATGAGTACTATAAAAGTTTGTAATATTCTAGTGATTTAGGTAAATACATGATAACAATATTTTTTCTTTAATTTCTAAATTATTAGTGACTATGTGGAGTATTTCTTTAATGTCCTAAGTCATTAGGACATTACAAATTTTTATAGTACTTCTAACATCTTTTAAGCCATTTTTTAAATTATTTTGCATAGAATAAAATATTTTTTTGTTGTATAATTTAAATAAATTTATTAAAAAATATTCATGAGCTATCAAGAATGGGCAGAAGAGTATTGTATAGAATTCGAATTGCTCACCATATCATTTGAATCAGAGTAATTCGAACTTCCCTATGCGTAATTCGAATAATGTAATATCTCAGCATATAATTTAAATAATTTTATTAAAAAATTATCATGAATATTTTTTAATAAATTTATTTAAATTATATCATAAAAAAATATTTTATTCTATGCAAAATAATTTAAAAAATGGCTTAAAAAATGTTAGAAGTACTATAAAAATTTGTAATGTCCTAGTGACTTAAGACATTAAAGAAATACTCCACATAGTCACTAATAATTTAGAAATTAAAGAAAAAATATTTTTATCATGTATTTACCTAAATCACTAGAATATTACAAACTTTTATAGTACTCATAACATCTTTTAAGCCATTTTTTAAAATTATTTTGTATAGAATAAAATATATTTTTTAATTATTTTGTATGGAATAAAATATTTTCTTTCATTTCTAAATTATTACTGACTATGTAGAGTATTTTATTTAAAATTTGAGTACATGCATGTATTTACCTAAGTTATTATAACATTACAAATTTTTATAGTACTCCTAACATTTTTTAAGCAATCTTTTTTTATTTTTTTTGCATAGGATAAAATATTTTTTGTACTATAATTTAAAAAAATTTATTAAAAAATATTCATGAACTATTAAAAATGGACAGAAAAGTATTGTATGGAATTCGAATTGATAGCTCATTAATATTTTAAAGAAGTCTCGTAATTAAATATTTTGTTAGCTTTTTTTAACGTATGAAATAAAAATATATATTTTTTAATTTTTAAATTATTAATTTTTTTAATAAATTTTTTTAAATAAATTATTAATGTGTAATTCGAACCAAGCTGGTTCGAATTATGTGTGTGCGTGTGTTTGTGTGTAATTCGAACCAAGCTGGTTCGAATTACGTGTGTGCATGTGTTTGTGTATAATTCGAACCAAGCTGGTTCGAATTATGTAGAAATGAAATTCGAACCAGCATGATTCGAATTATATAAAAATATGATTTGGCTTATTGCTGAAACGATTTTCACTTTGGCGTATTTACGTTATTTTTTCACTCATTTGGCTTAATATGGTTTTTTACCCTTTTTTTTTTCTTTTATTATCGTCCTCCTCCTGCCTCCACCATAACGTTATATTATTTTAATAATATTATATCTTTTTTATTAGATTGAATATTATTAAGTATATACCATAAGAGCGATTTTTAATTCTAATAAAGAGAAATTAATATTACCAAATTCATATACTATTTGACTGCATTTGGTTTAGAGAAACACTCAAAATATGAGACACGAACACTAAAATACATAAACAAAAAAAAATTTCTTTGTATTTTATTTGATAATAAATTAAATACAAGATATACAAACTATTAGAAACCTTTTGTAAAATACTAATTTAACAATGAAAAATAAATTTGAGAATTTAATTGACAACCAAAATTACTCTTAAACTGTAAAAAAGTACATATAAAAAAACTGTAAGTATAAAATATGTTGTTTGAAAGTATCCTTTTTATCCTTTATGTATTGAAGTAGATATAAAAAAAAAAAAAAAAAAAAAAAAACATTTTTTTATTCTCTCTTCTTTCTGTGCTAATGTAGATTGCAGACTCAATCTTAATAGTATTTGTTGTCTATATATAGTTTAATGCTTAATAAATAATATTGTTTTTCATGTCTCTTGCCAATTTAATGTTTATTGTTAATTGCACTTAATTATTTATAATTATTATTTTATTTTTTATTTTTGTAAAACGACTAAATCAATAATGAAGATTAATATCCGAAGAACAAGTAAAAGAACAACATGAAGATTATTCAAGTCTATACCAAGCATTACACAATAGAAGAAATAGCAAGGGTGTATATTTTTCGGTCTAGTTTGAAGATTCGGTCCAAGTCTGAACATATTAGAGACTAGTCTGATATAATTTTATTGGGTTTAGGATCGGTTACGGGTCTCAAAAATAGACCCAGTCATTATTTAAAGGCGGGTCCAAGTCAAGGCTAATCCGATTTCATCCGATTCATGTGCACCCTAAAAAAAACTAAAAAAAGTATATATGTTTTAAATTAATTTTAATATTATGTTATATTAATTATAAGCTTATTTGTTTTATTTTTAATTATACATATTGAATTAGAAAATATATCAAAAAAGTATTAAATTAAAGGTGAGTTTTACCCAACCCCCTCTATTTCAACATGTAAATTACCCCTCGTAATGTGACATGCTTTAATTGGATGCTTAGTTTTAGTTTGAGTTAATTTAACTCAATAAGAGTTAATATGTTAACTAAAGTAGGGTAATTTTGTAATTAAATATTTTTATAAGAGGGATAAATATATAATTTCTATAAACATTAAAAAATAAAGTTATATTTTTATTATTGTGTAGAAATTCAATTTACCCGAGTCCCATTACGTTTGCGAAATTCAAAAAATCTTAAAATTTAAGAACGTGAAATCGATTATGATGGCTTTTTATGATGATAGTGTAGAAGGGAAAGACGAAAAAGAAGATGAAAATAATGATGATGATGATGATAATGATAGTGATGGTGATGATGATATGGGATTTTTGGATGGCATTGAAATTAAATTTGGAGGTATTTAATTACATAATCACCCACTTTAGGCTATAATTTAATTACTAATAATTTAACCATAGTTAACATAGCAACCAATTAAAAGATGACATGTCACAGAAGGTAAATTACATGTTATTATAGGAAGGATAGGCTAGAATTTACCTAAATTAAAATTTATAGATAAATTCAAGTTCTTGATAACAAATTTCTTCTTTATTTAAATAAGTGCATCATAAATAAGTTTCTTTAGAAATAAGTTTTTTTATAAATTATTGCTAAAGTTTTAAAAACTCGGTTTAAATATGGTATAATTATGTTCCGAAAATATTTAAGTTTCATCGGATTTAGAGTCAGATTAAAATCTAAAAAATAAATTTGATATATATTTGTGATTGAATCTAAATTAAAACAAACCTAATTTTACCCGATTCATGCACACCTTTAACATACAGGACCACTTTTAATACAAGATATTTCTCATCAAATTAGGAATTCAGAGGCTGCTGCATATTCTTTCAAGGTTGCATTATTCTTTCAAACACTCATTTTTCTTCCAACATGGTGTCAAATAAAGAAAAATGAGCGACGTTGCATTATTCTTTCAAAGAAAAATGATTTTTAGAGCAGTTTAAAAAAAACAAAAGAAGAAGAATGTTGTATACGATTGTTACCAAAAATAGTAGCCCTATTATTTGCAGAACAAAAAAACGTGGAATCATATCCCTGCTATGTAATTATGCAAAATATAAATGATTAAATGATTAATAACCTATAAAAATATCATTTATACTTGAAATATAAATTTATGCGTATAGTCTGGTTGCTGTGATGAGCGAACACTAAAATTCACGAATATATACCAATAAATGTATCGAATCGTATTAAGTAATATTACGATAAGTGAATATCGTTTTTACGAGAATTAATGAATTAAGTAAACAATGATTAATTGATTATTTTAATTAGATAAATTTAAAACTTGATTGAGGAGAATTAAGTGTCAAAACAGAGAACTAACAAAAAGTAAATTATGAATGATTAGAAGAAAATAATATAAATGAATGTGTTAAGATTTTAGAAATGTTTAAGATTTAAGATAAACACTTTTTGCTATCTACTTTAATCATGTAAAGATGTATTCATGCCAAACCATAAATAACTAAATCTCAATTCTTTGATAATTAAATTTCTCTTAACTTAATCAATCGTCAATACCTTGATTAATTAACTATGATAAGAGGTAAACATGATTCCTGATTTAAAGTCATACAATTCTTAAAGATTTATCCTAGTTAATTTTGTATCACTTATTAAGAGTAGTTTTAGACACTTGAAGAATTATAAAAAGAAGTTTCAAACTGATTCAGTGATTAACTTTTTTAAGATAATAAAAAAATTCAAGTTAATTAAAAATTATTTTTTAATACATTCTAATCTTTAATATGAAAAATAGAACTTGCTTCTTAAATAAAATATCAATACATTAATTAAAACGGAAAAGCTCTGCATACAAGCCATTAGGGCTTGTATGCTCTACAAGTACATGAAACAAATACGCGCTGCTCCACGTACGTTGATTACACGCGCTATATAACATCCCGCGTATATCTAACTACCAAATTTAAAATATTTGTTTCCTTCTTCGTTTTCGATATTTTGAGATTTGGTTGTTCTTCTTCTCGCGCGTCTTCCCTCCTTCTTCTCCATCGTTCTTTTGCTGTCCTTTTCTCACTGGTATGTTCTTCGTTTACATTACCTTTTTCTCTCTCTGCAACTCGACCTTCGTTTTCTATTTTGATTTGTTGTTTTCTGAAATCAAAGTTTGAACTCATTTTGAAGATAATGGATCATTCAACCTCTGATTGTCAGCTGAATCCAGGCGAAGTGGATTATGAGTTTGAATTTAACGAATTTTCTGAGGTTTGATTTACATACGATTAGTATGATTTTTCTTTCAGTAATTGGTATAGCATTGTGTAGTTGAAAAATTGCTGAACATTGACTGTGAAAGTAACACGTTAACATGAATCTGTTTATTCAATGTATTAGTTGTGACTAATTACCTGGAATTTATAGCAGACGCTCGGGTGTAGATCAATTCTTCTTTGGGTGTATTTTAGCTAGAAGTGTGGGTGTATCTACACTTTACTGATTTTTTGTTATTTTAATTGAGTTGTTGTTGTTCAGGTGTATTATATCAGACACGATTGGGTGTGTTTTTAGTTTTTGACATGGTGTATTCTGCAGCCTGAGTATTTACAGTTTATGGCTTTAAAGGTCATTCTGTAGTTGAGTTGTTGCGGCTCGGGTGTATCATATTAGACATAATTGGGTGTATTTGAATCATATCTATGGGTGTATTTCAGTCTGACACGGTGTATTGTGCAGCCTCTCTCAGTTGTTGATGACGAGCTTGTTCCGAAGGTCGGAATGACCTTTACCACCCTTGAAGATGCTGGAAAATTTTACAGGGACTATGCCAAGGCTGCAGGTTTCTCTACAAGAGTTCGGTGCACAAATAGGAATGGAAACGAGATTAAGAATCAACTGATTACATGTAGTAGAGAGGGAAAATGGAAATCTAAAATATCTCCGACCGAGAAGACCAATCCGACAGCCGGTCTAAACTGTCCTGCAAGAATTTATATACACACATTGAAGGATGTCGGTGCTTGGATCATTTCAAAGGTTGTGCTGGATCATTCACACCCCTGCTGTCCAAGCAAAGCAGAGATGCTCAAACAGCACAGGGAACTAAGCATGTCCATTTGTCGTACGATAGAGAATAACGAGGAGGCTGGTATCAGACCAAGCAAAACATACCAATCATTTGTTGCTGCTGCCGGGGGTCACTGCGAGTTAAACTTTATCGAAAAGGACGTGAGGAATTACATTACCAGGGAAGTGCGGAATGTTTCTGAACAAGAAGATGCAAAGGAATTTGGGAAATATTTCTTAAGAATGAAAGAGAAGAATCCGAATTTCTTTTTTGAGCTCGAACTTGAGGAGGATCAATCGATTAAGCTGGCTTTTTGGGCCGATGCCAGAAGCAGAGCCGCCTTTGAGTATTTTGGAGACGTCATTTCATTCGACACCACCTACAATACAAACAGGTAACAAACTGTCCCTGTTTATGATGCTAAATTAATTTATTTTTACGAATCCGCAGCAGAGGTGTATATTGGCTGTTTCATTGGGTGTATTCGAAGCATTTGTTAGGGTGTACCTAATTATTTTGCATTCTGGACCATGGTAATTTGTTTCAGGTATAATTTGGTCTGTGGTTCTTTTGTCGGGGTGAATCACCACGGTCAGTCAACACTTCTCGGATGCTCTTTGATGAGCGGATAATTTGTACGCTTTTTGGCATTGTTTTTAGTATGTTTTTAGTATGATCTAGTTAGTTTTTAGTATATTTTTATTAGTTTTTAGTTAAAATTCACTTTTCTGGACTTTACTATGAGTTTGTGTATTTTTCTGTGATTTCAGGTATTTTCTGGCTGAAATTGAGGGACCTGAGCAAAAATCTGATTCAGAGACTGAAAAGGACTGCAGATGCTGTTGGATTCTGACCTCCCTGCACTCAAAGTGGATTTTCTGGAGCTACAGAAGCCCAATTGGCACGCTCTCAACGGCGTTGGAAAGTAGACATCCTGGGATTTCCAGCAATATATGATAGTCCATACTTTGCCCAAGATTTGATGGCCCAAACCGGCGTTCAAAGTCACCTTCAGATTTCCCAGCGTTAAACGCCGGAACTGGCACCTAAATGGGAGTTAAACGCCCAAACTGGCATAAAAGCTGGCGTTTAACTCCAAGAAGAGTCTCTACACGAAAATGCTTCAATGCTCAGCCCAAGCACACACCAAATGGGCCCGGAAGTGGATTTTTATGTCATTTACTCATCTCTGTACACCCTAGGCTACTAGTTCTCTATATATAGGACCTTTTTCTATTGTATTTTCATCTTGGTTTTTCTGGTTCCCTCTCTGGGGCCGAAGCCAATGATCACTCTTGTTCTTATGTATTTTCAACGGTGGAGTTTCTACACACCATAGATTAAGGTGTGGAGCTCTGCTGTACCTCGAGTATTAATGCAATTACTATTGTTCTTCTATTCAATTCCGCTCATTCTTTGTCCAAGATATCACTTGCTCTTCAACTTGATGAATGTGATGATCTGTGACACTCATCATCATTCTCACCTATGAATGTGTGACTGACAACCACCTCCGTTCTACCTTAGATTGGGTGAATATCTCTTCGATTCCTGATACACGATGCATGGTTGATCGCCTGACAACCGAGCGCTCGCCTGACAAACGAGCCAGCCATTCCGTGAGATCAGAGTCTTCGTGGTATAGGCAAGAACTGATGGCTGCATTCAAGAGAATCCGGAAGGTCTAACCTTGTCTGTGGTATTCTGAGTAGGATTCAATGATTGAATGACTGTGACGTGCTTCAAACTCCTGAGGGCGGGGCGTTAGTGACAGACGCAAAAGAATCACTGGATTCTATTCCGGCCTGATTGAGAACCGACAGATGGATAGCCGTGCCGTGACAGGGTGCGTTGAACATTTCCACTGAGAGGATGGGAGGTAGCCACTGACAACGGTGAAACCCTTGCATAAGCTTGCCATGGAAAGGAGTAAGAAGGATTGGATGAAGACAGTAGGAAAGCAGAGAGACGGAAGGGAAGGCATCTTCATACGCTTATCTGAAGCTCTCACCAATGATATACATAAGTATCTCTATCTTTATCTTTATGTTTTATCCATTCATCATCTATACCCATTTGAGTCTGCCTGACTAAGATTTACAAGGTGACCATAGCTTGCTTCATACCAACAATCTCCGTGGGATCGACCCTTACTCGCGTAAGGTTTATTACTTGGACGACCCAGTGCACTTGCTGGTTAGTTGTGCGGAGTTGTGTTTATGCCATGGTATTGAGCACCAAGTCTTTGGAGCCATTACTAGGGATTATTTGAGTTGTAGTGATCACAATTTCGTGCACCACTCTTTGATGAAGAACGAAGAAATTGAATCATTCAAATGGTTATTTCAATGCTGGCTTCGTTGCATGGGAGGAAACGCTCCGATAGGGTTTCTCACCGATCAGTGCGCATCAATGAAAAGGGCTTTAGGGGCCTGTATGCCAACAACAGTTCACCGCTGGTGTATTTGGCACATCATGAAGAAGATTCCAAGCAAATTAAACGGGTACAAGGGACATGCGGATATCGAACAAGAAATGAGCCATGTTGTTTGGAACTCTCATAGCAAAGACTCATTCGATAGGAATTGGAACGATTTTCTGCTAAATTTTGGTCTTGCGGACAACAAGTGGCTTTCAGATAATGTGTTTTTAAAATCTGCAGCAGAGGTGTAAATTGTATGTTCTCTCGGGTGTATTTTACAATTTGTGTTTGGGTGTATTATGCAGATCTGTACGGAGACCGTCACATATGGGTTCCTATCTATCTGGATCACCACTTCTGGGCAGGGATGATAAGCACACAAAGGAGCGAGAGCATGCATTCATTTTTTAACAAGTACATCACCCGGAACAGCTCGCTTATTCAGTTCGTCAAACAATACGATAATTGCCTCGGAAACAAGGAGCACGCAGAGAGAGAATCAGACGCTGCAGATTTTCATACGGTCATACCGTGTGCAACCAAATCCTCCATTGAAGCTCAGTTTCAAGATGCGTACACTCATGCAAAGTTTAGGGAAGTCCAAGCGCAATTCAGAGGAAAGGCGAATTGCATCACCAGATTAAAGAATTCCGCTCTAGACTATTCAATATACGAAGTTGGAGAACAAGTTTCCAGCTCAATATTCAACAAGTTCGCTGTTACCTACGACTCAGTCGCAGCCGAGGTAAAATGCCAATGCTTATTATTCGAGTCGAGAGGGATACTGTGCCGTCACGCACTAAGCGTGTTAAGCTTCGAACAAGTAAGCCAAGTGTCCCCTAGATATATACTGGAACGATGGAGCAAGAAGGTAAAGAGACGACACACACACATCAAGAGCAGCCACGACGAGCCACTAATTGAGCCAAGAAGCAAGAGGTTCGACCAATTGGTTTTTCGTTCGCAAAATATTTGCGAATTTGCCTCCGAATCGGAGGAGCTGACTGCAATTCTACACCGTACGTACGATAACGTCATGGCCGAGATGGAAGCATTAAAAGTCAAAAGGAAGGGGAGATCTTCTTTATCCCACGAAGACGGCAACTTGGAATCCGTTAACGAGCTTCAAAGCCCGCCAAGGATTCAAACAAGAGGACGTCCAAAAAACAGGCTAGGTTCAAAGCTAGAGAAACAGATTGCAAATGCCACAAAGAAGAAGAAGACGAAAGTTTTAAGCGAGGTACAAGGAAATGTTCTTTAATTTTGTGGCAATTGAGTTTATTTTTGTCGTTAATAGTTTAGCTAATGTGTGAGTGTTATATTCAGATAAACGTGTTTAATGCTGCATCAGCGGCGCATTCAAATTCCAACCAATATCAAGGACACGTTATGAATTATCAGCTCAGGGTACCAGCGGCAGGGGATAACTCTTTGGGTGTATAGTTTTATAGAATACGGGTGTAAAAGCTCTGTTTCTTTTGGGTGTATTTTTGTTAATTCACAATTTACATATAGACACATATATAGATACATATAGAACAAAAGCTGTAAAAATTCGCAGGTTATGGGTGTATATTTCATTTGATGTTTTTCTTCATATTTTAGTACATGTAATTCATACATTTTGAGTACAACGCAGACAGTTGGGTGTATAGTTTACGCAATCTTGGGTGTATTATTAGACTTGCGTTGGGTGTAACAGTTTATAATTTGCGTTCACCACCTGTAATACAGTTTTTAAATACATCACAGACAGTTTACCAGCACAGATAGTTTAACTATGGGAAAAAATATACATGGAATAGAAGTTGTTGATAATTGGCAAATATTTACATCATTTGTTTAAATTACAAACTACGCAGCAGTTGGATTACCCAATTTCTATATCAGCAGAATTAATCTGACAAAACGGACTCAATAATACAGAGGATGGCTTCGACAGCCTTATAGCACTACTCTCTCTAATTGCCCGATCTCTCTGTTTATTCATCTCACTGAATAGTATCCGGGAAGCATACTCCACTCTATAGTGGTCCACCTCCTCCTACAATTAAAAGGTATATTCTGTTTAAACAGCAATATTAATTCAGTAAAGTAATACAGAGTTATATAGTTCTAAAGACAGTTACCTGTGGCCAATTATCCCATTCATACTTCCCCTTTTTGATGTTTTCCGGCTCAATTAACTCAAGCCACTTCATAACGTAGATAGCGCAGTCATAGCTGAAAACGAAGAAAATAAATTACAAATCTCATTTAGGAAAGTTTAATGTTCAGACTCACAAATTTATACCTTGTTTTTTGCCCTGATATTTTAACATATGATGCTTTAATTTCCTTTTCCTTCTCGCCTTTCTCCAGAGGTTTCCCGCCGGCATATGTTATCAATCTTGAAAATACATATCCCTTAAATACCAAAACAAATCATTTAATACACCCGAATGAATGCACAGGATACACCCAACTGAATATAGAATATACACCCAACACAAGCTTCGAAATAGACCTATCTATTAAAGTAAAGAAGACAGATGCAACTTACAGTGAATTTATTAATGTCCTTTCTCTCATCGCTTGGAGCTTTTTTGTGTAGCGGGTCAAGTATTTGACATTTCCGCTTTGTTGTATTTATTAGCCATAACCACCAATTTCCCGAGTGGCAAACAGGAGCAAAAATCTGAAGGATTGCCACATTTCAACAGTGTGTTATTTTATTTGGCATATAAGTAAATAAATAAGCGTACTAACAAATTTAGCAAACGAAAACTTACATATGGATGCGAACTTAATTTTTTTTCTATCTATGAAGTGAATGAAACTCGGGTAGGCTTCCACCCTGAATTTCTTTTTCGTTTTTGGGGATATGAATTGCGAAACAAGAATTAATGCAGAAAATACACAACTTACACCCAATCGAACCCAAAAAATACACCCAAATTAATGCAGAAAATACACCCAAAGTTCGTAGAAGTAACACTTACCACAATATCGGGGGGAGACAGTATATTTGTTCCTGAAACCTCTTTTCATTTTTCTAGTTTAGGATGAGGCAGATGGCAGATACAATCTAGAAATATATGCCGAAATCAATTTTACATTAATAAACATTGCAGTTTACTTTGGTGTAAAAACATTAATGTTAGTCTAATATTACCTGACATTCTATATCACTTTTTGCCTGGAGGGATGCAAGGTGCGATCTGATCAAAATGTATTCTCCTTTGCCAATCAGATTGCAAATCTCCTCATACTCGTCAGTATTGCCATTTGCGTCTTCCTTCAGTCTCGTCCCCCAGATGTAGCACTTTTGTTTCATATCATCTGTAATTTGATTTATTCCCCCTGGAGTTTCAAACTTTGCAGAACTTTCTCCCCCAGTCTCCCTCTGAATTTGTGGACTTTCATTTGTTTCCTTCGCCGCATTGTTTGCTAATTTTTGGACCAAAGTGTCTAATTGTTCTAGCATACTTGCAGTTTCTGGAGATTTTTCCCTTTCTGTCTCCTGTGTTGACGCCCCCTCCTGGCTTGAATCAGTCAGTCCAAGGCTGAATGATGGCATCCCTGAATCTGTTTTAGGAACATAGGTTGCTGTCCGTGCCATCATCAACAGGGCAGCAGCGTCTTCTGCGGCTGGATGACTGCGTCATGATGTATAAGAATAGGAGTAAGAATAATAATATACGAATGATAAGCAAAGATTGATTTTAGTCTGATGAACTTACATTTTAGTTGGAGCTGGGGGAAGCGTGGGTGTGGTTTCTTGAAGTTGCTTGGGGGATTCAGGAGTGCTGCACAGTTACACAAAATTAATCATAGCGTAAAGAAAAAATTGATCAGGAACAATATACACCCAAATTGTTAGCAAATATACACCCAAACCCTAAACAAATATACACCCAATACTATTTCTTACGTTTTTGTAGTCCCTTCAATCCGTAGCATAGGGGTTGGTTCGAAATCTGTCTCAGGGGTTGTTTGGGATGCCGGCACAAAAACCTGGATCGGGACTCTAAACAAGAAGAAAAATGAAAGGTTAACAACGCCTTTGAAAATAATAAGGTTATAAGGTTGAAATATTCTTGGAAAACTCACATTGCAAGCGCTTCCGATGGTGTTTGTTCCCTCACAACCATCATATTTGAGTCAGTCGGACTCAACCTAAAATAACCCAAAAAAGGTAAAAAATACACCCAAACAATTCAAAAAGAAGACAGGCTTTGTTTTTTGAGAACTTACATAGTTGCAGTTTTTGCTTTTTTTTGCTGCCTTTTTTTTCTTGAATAAAATAATAAAGGGCTTTTTTTCTAAAAAAAATATATACAGAATTAGAAGTAGAAGGTAATAGAAGAACAAAAGTAACGGTTATTTGAAAGAGAAATTACATGCTCTGCGATGGCTGGTTTACGCTACTCTGTTCTGTGCGTCCTTGAGAGGAAGGATCATCACTTCCCAAGTTCACAGCCGGTAGTCTAAACAGATTTCATGTTATTCAGACAAAATAAGATACAGGTATAAAATACACCCAAATGAATGCACAAGATACAACCAACCGAATGGACAATATACACCCAACAAAACAAACGAAATATCCCTAGTAAACAACATACACCCAACTTGATCCACAAAATAAACCCAAATGGTTCCACAAAATACATCCAAATCATGATAACAAGATTTTATTAAATAATAAAGCTTCTTACGTTTCAGAGGACACATAGCGACCTTCTGTCGATCGCAGGTCAGCTAGGTTCTCCCTGCGAAACAAGATACAATTATTAGCAAACAAAACAGACAAAAATCTCAAATACACAGCCCCGCAAGACATACCCCTCCGCAGCAGATTTATCAACGTTTCCCCTTAGCCATTCATCGATTTCGTCACTTGATATTTCATATCTCTCACTACATTCATAAAATAAGATGTTAACAAAAATAATTACGATGATAGACCGTAATATAGCTTACGAGATACTATACCCATCAAAGTATTGATCTTCTTCAGGAGGTGAATCCTCCACAACAACTTTTTTCTTTTCTTGTTGTGTTCTGGGTGGAAAAAAAAGAATACCAATCAGAAATAAAAAATTAATTTTATCACATAATATTAATGAAAGAAGTGCTTACTCTTTTGGTGTTGTTTTTGGTTTTTTCTTTTTCTTCTCCTTCTCCGCAGGTGATGATTCTTCACTCCTATAAGTTAATAATAGACACTTCAATTAATACACGAAATCTTTATAATGAAGCCAAAAGAAAGGAGTAATAATTTCAGGACATTACTCATCACTTGGTTCAGATTCAGATTCTGAATCAGAATCTGACTCCTCTTGCCTCTGCTTTCTTTTTCTGGAGTCCATTCTGGAAGGCAAACAATCATCATTTAGAAAATACTAAAAATACACCCAAACGAATTCACAAGATACACCTAACTGAATATTAAATATACACCCAACGCAGCAAACGAAACACACGCTGCTTAATAAACTACATACACCCAACGTGATCAAACAAAATACACCCAACTCGAAAAAGAAATTACACCCAAGTATGGTTCTTACTTTTTCCCCTTTTTGCTGGGGTGTTTTCTTCCTGAATCCTCTGAGTCTTCTTGAGCCTCAGACTCAGAGGTAGAAGTGTCACTGTCAGTAGTTTCTGTCTCCGAAGACGAAGTTGGACTCGCCTTCCTTTTTTTTGTTTTTTTGATTTCTTGTTTTTTTTCTTTTTTTTCTTTTTTTTTCATTTTTTCTCTTGTCTCTGCGATCTTCAGAATCCCCTGAACTGAGATATTTTAGTTAGCAGCATTCAGGTAAATAAAATACACCCAACTTATTATGTTTACTTACCAAAATTTCCTGTCTTTCTGCAGACATTCTTTCCACCACTGCTCCTTAGTCCAGTTGGCAATCCAGGGCTTTGGTGGTCTTTGAGTCCTGTTTTTGCCTTTGTTTTTTGAAAGATGAAAGTAGATTATCATGAGGGCGAAGAGGCAGCCATTAATTGATTTCTTCTTCTTCTCCTGGTAGTCTGTGATGCCCTTGACCATGAAGGTCAAAACATGCCCCCCCAGTTTCTCTCTGATATGCCGTCCATCTTAAAAATTGGGGCCAGGTGCACGGGCGATATTTTGTTTATCGTCGTTGGCAAAAGGAACGCCATCTGTATGTAGAGGATGAATATCCTCTTGAACATCAGGCGTTCCTCTTCGTTGCCAACGCCGATTTCCATCATTTCATCAGTAAGACTTTTGAGGGTCTTACCCTAGAATCTTCTATAAATTATTTTGTCATCATCAGAAAGTTTCTTATACTCAACTTTCTCAGAAAATAGATCTCCTACAAAAAGGAAGACAACAAAGTATCCAAGTCAGTTCAAAAACACCCAAGCATCAACTTATATAGACCCAAGCAACAACTTAATATACACCTATAATTTTAAGCTAGTTACCTGTTACATTGATGCCAAGTGCATGACCTATTTTTCTTGGTGTTATTTGGAAAGAACCATATCCTGTCTTCAGTCTGTTCTCCCTAAGTTTGAAGTTGTTTGCCAGCTCCCTTAAGAGTTGGTAATCCACCCTTAGTGGTGGGATGTGCATCAACCCACCGAATCCAAGATCCCTCACAATTGCCTTCTTCTCCTCAGTCATGTTTCTGAACTTATCACTCAGGAGATGTGTGGCACACTTAAGGTCTTTTGTTTGGTTTCTTGCTGCCATTTTCTCTGAAACAAACAATACACCCAAAGATAACAGTAAGATACACCCATATATATATGAGTCAGATACACCCATTAATAACAATAAGATACACCCATTGATAACAGTAAGATACACCCATATATATGATTCAGATACACCCAAAGATATCAGCAAGATACACCCATTGATAACAGTGAGATACACCCATAGATATTATTCAGATACATGCGTATAGATATTAGTCAGATCACTCAACCATGCTTCAATATCAAACCACATTACAAGGTTAAGCAGTATACACCCCCGAATCTACGGAATAAACCCCCAAAAATCAACAACAATAACAGGAGAACTTAGAACAACAACGTAGAACGACGTAGAACTTAGAAGAACGACGTAGAACTTAGAACATTGTAACAAAGAAGCAAGAATAATAGTAAACCCTAGAAGAACGACGTAGAAGAAAAGTAAAATATACAGGAATCTTAATGAACTTACGTTGAGTATTGTTGCTTTGTTTTCTCTTCAGATTCTTCACGGAGAGTTTGATGGTGTTTTGATGGAGGTTTCGAAGAACGATTTGTATATTTTGAACTTTGATTTTCGCTCGAAAATGGGAGGGTTTCCTTGTTTTCGAAGTGCCTTGAGAAATGGAAGAAGTGGAAGAAGTGGAAGAGTCTGCCATACGTAACCGTTTGAGTGTTGAGTGCGTGACTTTGACGCGCCATGTTATCTCTTTTGGTGCGCGTGATTTCTCTTTGGGCTGGGCCAACTTGTATGCTTGTAGGCTTGTATGTGTAGCAGGCCCGGTTGCTTATAATTAGGAGTGAAAACATACTGTAAAATAATAAAAGATAAGATATCCTCGAAAAAATTTTATGGACTTATTTATATTCTAACCGCAACCTAACTTTTAAATTCAAACAAATCAAATATTTCCTAATCAATCTAAATTAAAAGTGATCTTCCCATTATAAATAAAATTCAAACAGAATAATTCTTTAGAGTGTTTGTTCTTTATCGAAATCATGGCTAGTATGTGATCTTAGGCTTGGCATGGCACTTGGTAGGAGTGGTGTTGCACGCCTTCGTCCTTGGAGGTTGCTTCTAGTCTTGGCGTTGCATTTGAAAAGTGGGGGTGGTGTTGCACTTGAAAGCTTGGTTTGATTTTGGCGTGGCACTTAGTGGAGTGGCATGGACACCACTTTCTTGATGATGGTCGAAGGCATGTAACGCCAAGGCTTAGGCCTTGTTGGTGGTGGTGCGAGTTGAAAGTCGGTTTAGAAATTTCTTAATTTTAAAAATCACGTTGTGAGTATAGTCTCAATCGACATGGTGACTCATACTAAAGTTTAATTTAAAGGGTTTGTCACAATCAAAACAAATATTAATCGGGAGTTTGAAGTCCCGAATTGTCTCCCATGAAGCTAATGATTTGAGTACCCAAGTTTGGTTGTAAAATCGGAATTTCAATGAAAAAGCAAAAAATTAAAAAATCCAAGAACAATAAAAATGCAATTAATGAAGTAATAAAGGAATTAAAGAACAATTAATGCAAGTAAAGAAAAAGAGGCAAAATTAAGCTAAGTGAACTGTGATTCAAGACATAAATAGAACCTTGGCTTGGATTGAGTTAAGGAATTCTTTCCTTATCATAATTACAACTATGGTAATTATAATGGATTAATCTCACCTAGTTAATCCTTAACATGGAAAAATAAGTCAAGCGAGCATAATTGTTCTTAATCCACAAATCCTAGCTAACTTACTAATTGTCTTAGTAAAAAACTAGCATTAGTGGAAAAAAGAATAACTAACTGTTGGAATATATTATTTTATTAACCTAGATCATCCATATTGAATCACCAAAATATATCATAATGCGGAAGCGTACCTTTACTCATAAAAGTCAGAAATTGATGGAAGAATTTGGATCTTGTGGTTCTTTCAATCTTCCTCAACCAAAGCCTTCTGTATCCCTAGGCAGCTGAATTGCAACTCTTTTGATGGGAAAAGAGCAACAAAGGCGGCTTTGGTATATTGGGGACTGAAACCCTAAAGGTACTATTTATATTTGAGCATGGCACCCATTAAACCCTAAAGCTTAAATAAAATAGTATCTAAAGTCCAAAAGATAATATATCTAAAATCCAAAAGATAGTTATCTAAAGAACAAAAGATAATATCCAGTTTTATTCTCATTTAATTTCAAATCAAAAGTAATAATGACTTATTCAATTTAGCATTTAAAACAATAAATGAGATCACCATTATATAAGTTATTTAATTTGAAATAGCATAATTTGTGATTATAATTAATATATGTATTGCCCACAAACAAATTAGAAAATTAAAATAATTTCCTAACAATCTCCCACTTGGGCTATACATATATTCTTTCTTGACATAATCACATTTTATAAACTTTATGCGCGCATCTAAATGCTATTTCTCTCATTACTTTAACAATCTGGTCCGTCTCATACATTAGATATGGAACTATCGCAACTTTTATCACATTAATGTCGTGACTAAACCACAACAATCACCATCCTAATATACTTAACGACATATATTCTGTTTCTATATGTTCTACGAAAATCTGTTTTTTTTTTTTAATTTTCTCCTTGGCAACTAAGAACTTGATGTCTATATGTTTCGATTTTGTCAAGCTCTTATTGTTGTTGGAGTATAATACTGCTGACTTGTTGTCACATAATATCTTTAATGGCTTTTCAATGTCATCTAATATATGAAGCTCATTGACAAAGTTTTGCAACTATATGCCATGTTTGGATGCCTCAAAGCAAGTAACATATTCTGCCTCCACTATTGAGGAAGATACAAGAGTCTGTTTGTTAGACTTCCATGCAATAGCTCCTCCAGCCAAAATAAAGATGCAGCCTGAAGTAGAGCGTCTACTGTCTTGGCATCCCGCAAAATCAGAATCAGAATACCCAATGATCTATAAATTTTCTGATCTCCAATAAGTAAGCATGCAATCCTTTATTCTCTTCAGATAGCGCATTACGTGTTTAACAGCTATCCAATAATCCATGCCCGGATTGCTCAAGTATCTATCCAATACTCCCACTATAAATGATATATCGGGACGTGTGCAGACTTGAGCATACATTAAGCTCCCTAGTGCTGATGTATAAAGTTTATCATGCATTGTTGTCCTCTCAAGATCATTTTTAGGGCATTGCTTGAGATTGAACATGTCTCCTTTAACTACGTGTGTATCCATTGATCTACAACTTTTCATGCCATATCTACTTAAAATCTTTTTGATATAGTTCTTTTGTAATAATGCAAGAATACCTTGAGAATAATCTCTTAGTATCTCGATTCCTAATACAAAAGAGGCATCACCAAGATCTTTCATTTCAAATTTGTTCGATAGAAATTTCTTAGTTTCATGCAACAAGCCTATATCGTTACTGGCAAGTAGAATGTCATCAATATATAAGACCAAAAAAATGTATTTACTCCCACTGAACTTGCGGTATACACACTCATCTATGATATTCACCTTAAAACCGTATGAGGTAATGACTTGATGAAACTTGTGATACCATGCATTGACGGGAACCTTGTTTGAGACCATAGATGGATTTCTTTAACTTACAAACTATAGATTTTGAATCACCTGATACAAAATTTTCTGGTTGTACTATATACATCATTTTATCAATGTCACCATTGAGAACCGGTGTCTTCACATCCATCCGATGTAGCTTCAAGTCAAAATGAGCTACTAATGCCATTATGGTTCTAAAAGAGTCTTTCGATGATACTGGAGAGAAAGTCTCTTTATAGTCTATGCCTTCTTTTTTAGTAAAGCCTTTAGCGACTAGACGAGCTTTATATCTCTCGACATTACCCTTAGAATCCCTTTTGATTTTAAATATCCATTTACAATCAATTGGTTTCACACCTTCAGGTAATTCCACGAGATCCCAAATGTCATTGTCTTTCATAGACTTTATCTCTTCTTTCATGGAATCGATCCACTTTTCAGAGTTAAAACTTTGCATGGCTTGAAGAAAATTGATTGGGTCATTTTCTGTCAAACCAATGCCATCCTCATGTTCTTGGACATAGACAACATATTCATCCTAAATTACACTTCTCCTTTCTCTTATGGATCTCCTTAATTGTAAAACCCTGTTACCCAATGTCTTATCTCGCGTCGTAAAGCGAAGGATAACGAAGTGTCACAAAAATTCTAAGGCTCGTATAATATTATATATATATAAAGAAAGAAATAGTAATATTAGAAACCCGATGAAGAAATAAAAGCTCAAATTGCATAAAGCAAAATTACAAAACGTGAAACATGCACACACGACAACTAAATGCGTAAGCACAAACAAGACAAGACATAATACATACAAACTTTGTAGATAGCTTCAGGATGCACAAGACAATAATCAAATTAACAAGAATATATATATATATATATATATATATATATATATATATATATTATATATATACTCGTACTATTATGTATGCAAATTCGGAGACATTATCCTTTTGAGATGATGCTCATAAAATTATTTTGATAAATAAACATTGATGATTTATTCTAAAATATTGATAGAATATTATTAAATTATAATTGTCTCGATTTTTTTTAATTATGTGTATACTTTTAATTTTGTATAAAATTAATGGATTATTCTCTTGGAATATAAGGATTATTATACCCAGTAACTTTATAAGAATTTGGTTTTGAAATAAATTAATTGAACATTATGCTGTCAAAGTAGTCTTTTTTGTGAAAATTGATTTATTCAAAATATTAGGAATATGGTAATATGTAATTCATGCGAATATTGTTCAGCCCAAAGGAATGTCTATATTGGGTCGAATTACATACCCATATTGATGGTAAATACATGTTTAGGTAACTAATTAAGAATAAAATAATGCTTATTATTTATGCGAACAATAATCGGTCCAAAGGAAGTTTATTGTTTGGCCAAATAATAAGGATTGCACACTTCTGTTTATTTTCTATTAATTACGCGGTCAATAATCGGCCCAAAGAAAGGTTATTGTTTGGCCAATTAATAGGAAATATATGTGGTAATAAATAGGTTGCGAAGTTTAAGTTTCCATGTGTGCATTAAGTCGGTCCAAAGAAAGGCTTAATGTGACAGAAATTTTGACAATATTTTATTACTGCAATGAGAGTATCACTTACAGTTAATTTTTCTATTCAAAGATTGAAAATTAATATTGTTCTAGATATCTCAATATGAATTTTTTCTATTATTTAACTAATATTTACTGCATATTTTTTTGTTCTAATCCAAACACTATGGCTTCAATTACCAATGTTTCTGCACAAATTAGCAGTATTTCTATGCTGAATGGTTCAAATTTTAAAGTTTAGAAGGATACCGTGGAGATTGTCCTCGGTTTATGGATTTAGATATAGCTCTTCAAGAGGAGAAACCAACTTCCACTCCAGAAAATCTCAATGAGATTAAAACAGAGAAGTGAGAGAGATCCAATCGAATGAGCATCATGATTATGAAATGCTCAATTCTTGAGGTGTTTCAGGACTCAATTATAGAGGATAAAGATGCCAAATAGTTCCTGAAAGTTATTGAAAAATACTTTACTAAGAATGAAAAGGCAGAGGCAAGTAGCCTTTTGAGCAAACTTGTCTCCATGAGGTATAAAGGTAAAGAAAACATAAGGGAGTACATTATAGAAATGTCTCATCTTACTTCAAAATTGAAAGTACTAAAGTTAGAGTTGTCTGAAGATTTACTCTTGTATTTCATTTTGATTTCCCTTTCTGCACACTTTGGGCAATTCAAAGTGAGTTATAACACTTTGAAGGACACTTGATCCTTAAATGAGCTTATATCTCACTGTGTGCAAGAAGAAGAGAGGCTACATCAAGACAAGACTGAAAGTGCTCACATGACTTCATCTTCTCAGTATAAAAGAAAGCGTGATACTACTGCGGATGTGCCTTTTCAGCAGAAAAAGGCTAAGAAACAGGATCAAGTTTCAATCTGTTTCTTCTGTAAGAAGGTGGGACACATGAACAAGGATTGTACTAAATATGCCACTTGGTGTGTAAAGAAAGGTATAATTCTTACTTTCGTTTGTTCTGAGGCTAGTTTAAGTTATACACTTATTGATACTTAGTGGGTAGATTCTGCTGTTGCTACTCATGTAAGTGTTACTATGCAGGGTTGCCTGTGGAGCCGACCGCCAAGTGATGTTGAAAGATACATCTATGTGGCAGACAGTAATATAGTTGCAATCGAAACTATAGGAATCTTTAGATGTTATATGAGTGGATTTTACTTGGATTTATTAGAGATATTTTATGTACTGTCATTTAGACAAAATTTGGTTTCTATTTCTCGTTTGGATAAATCAGGTTATTTTTGTTTGTTCAAAAATAATAAAGTCAGTCTCTTTTATAATTCTAATAATATTTTCTCTTATCATTTGGTGGATAATCTATATAGGCTTGATTTGAATTTCTATAATAATGAAATACTGCAAGTAGGTACAAAACGAAAACTAAATGAGAATTCGGTATCATTATGGCACAAACGCCTAGGTCACATCTCTAAACAGAGAATTCAGAGGCTCGTGTTGGATGGAATTCTTGGAACCCTAAATTTGGCGGACTTCGAAGTCTGCATTGAGTGCATAAAGGGAAAAAGGACAAACAAAAGAAAATTAGATGCTGAGAGAGCTGAAGATGTCTTAGAACTGATACATACCGATATATGTGGCTCATTCCCTACTGTCTCTTGGAATGGACAACGGTACTTTATTACGTTCATAGATGATTACTCTTGTTACGAGTATCTATATTTAATTCATGAAAAGTCCCAAGCCTTGGATGTTTTCAAGTCTTTCAAAGCTGAAGTTGAACTTCAACTTGGAAAGAAAATTAAAGCTATCAAATCTGATCGTGGTGGTGAATACTACGAAAGATATGACAGTTCAGGTGAGCAATATCCCGTGCTTTTTGCTCTTTTTCTAGAGGAGTGTGGTATTGTTTTGCAATACACCATGTCAGGAAAACCTAGCATGAATGGTGTTGCAGAGCGAAAGAACCGAACTCTTAAGGACATGGTAAGAAGTATGATTAGTCATTCTTCCTTGTTTGAATCACTATGGGGAGAAGCCTTAAAGACCACAGTGTACATCCTTAATAGGGTGCCAAGCAAAGCAGTTAACAAAATCCCATACAAAATTTAGATTGGAAAAAGGCCCAGTATAAAGCATTTGTATATTTGGCGATGTCCAGTTGAGGCGCGACCTTATAGGCCGCATGAAAGAAAATTGGACTCAAGGACAATTAGTTGCTACTTTGCTGGTTACGATGAGCGTTCACAAGGGTACAAATTTTACAATCCTGCATCAAAGTCTATTTTTGAAACGGAAAATGTGAGATTTCTTGAGGATGTTGAGTTTTGGGAGGGAGGGAGGAAATATTAGAAATATTGCTTTTGATGAGGATTCTGTAACTGACAATGATCATGTTCTTGTGCCTATTGTTGTTCAAGATACAGTTATAGTACAAGAGCAAAATGAGAATCCTACTATAGATCCAGTTACAGTATAAGAGAATAATGAGAATATTGTTGTTTCTCAAGATACTGCTACAGTACAGAAAAATGATGAGAATCCTCTTCAACCCCAACCCATACAACAAGCTCAATAACCTTAAGAAGTGCCATTAATGTAAGAACCAGAGTTTTTACATAAAACTGTTTTAATAAGATAATAATTTTTAAGTGCTCGGAGTAGATTCTAAATTTAGAAGTTTTAATTTAAAAATTTAAAGGTGAAATTTTATTTTAATAAATTTTTTTGAGTTGAAAAATGTATCTTTTATGAAAATTTTTTTATAAAAACATATACCGGTGTTTAAGCCGGCAGTACCGGCTCCAGACTGTCTGGTATTGCGTATTTTGAAAAATAATATTTTGGAAATTGAATTTATTATTTTGAAAAGGACAAAAATAATTTATAATTGAAAACTGGGTACAAATCTTAAAGGTTTTAGCGCAAAGTGAGCCAAACGAGTTAAAAACGCTAACGGGTTGGATCGGGTCCAAACTGGGCCCAAGGTCCAACATATATATGCTCATTAAATGAGCATTTCAGCTCATTCTACCCCAAAATAAGAAATGCGGCGTTGTTGAGTTGAGAGAAGAGAGGAGAGGGGTTTCAGTATTCATCTCCCTCTTCCTCAAGCCATAACTTGAGCTATGGAGCTCTGATTGATGAGGCGTTTGTGGCCACGCGAAGCTCTCAATGAGCTCTTCGTTTTTATCTAGGTTTTGATGGTAAGATTTTGAAACTCAAGCTCCAGTTTCCAGCACTAGAGTTTCTACTTTTTTGGGTTTGATTTTTTAGTAGATTTTGTGATTTTGCTTGTTTAGGTTATCTCTAGTGACGGATAATTATCGAGCTTTACTCCAATCACCGTTGAATAAGGTAAAAAACTTCTATATCCTTGTGGTTTAGTGTAGTGTGAGCTTTAGTTGTAAATGCATGGTTATGTTGTATGTATGAAGCTTGTTTTTGATGTTGGTGGTGGCTTTTGGTTTGGCTTTGGTGGTTTGGAGCTTGGTGTAAGCTTGTTGGAATCAAGTTTAGTGTTTGAGCATATTGGAAATCGGCCAAGGTATGGTTTCGATTTTCTTTATATAATATGTAATGTTTCTAGAAACTTAGGCTAATGGACCATAAGATATGATTGAATGATGTTGGTGTATGCTTAATTATATATGAAATTATGTTGTATGATGAAGAGGATTATAGGGAATGTTGGAATGTACAATATATATTTATGATGATTGTTGAAGGATATTGATGATTATTATGTGTGATGATATATCTCGATGATGATTTTGGATTTTGAATCTTGTGGTTGGTGATGATATTGAATGGTGGTTGAGGAAATTTGATGTGAACTTAGGTTGAATTTAGAGTTGAATGAGGTTGTTGTTCGTAAATGGTGTTGATTTTGAGTTAATATTGCATGAGGATGAATTATTGATGTTGAGCTATGATTTATGGTGGATGACTATTATGATGATGATGGGTGGTAAGTGAAGTATTTATGTATGAGGACTTATTGATGTGTGGTGTTGTTGCATATGGTTTGAGAGATTGATAAATTGAATGATGATTAGAGATGGAAATGGTAAAATTGTGAATTTTAGGTGTGAAATGAATTGGAAGATATATGGATATAATTTAGACACATTAGGGTTGGTTTGGATGTAGAGCAATTGATTTTGAATTGAGAGATTTGGTGAAATAGAGTTTTAATATTTTTTGGTAAAAATGGGTTTTAGGCCAACTTTGGTGAATCATATATTGAGCTACAGTTTTTGAAATTGAATGATTTTTGTATCAAATTAAAGCTAATTTAAAGAGCTTTAAAATGGTATAGATTTTGTAGAAATCAGAATTTTGTAGAGAAAGATATGATCGTCGGAAGTTAGTGCCAGAAATCTGAATTCTGTGATGTTGTAGAATTTGTTATTTGTGGTTTATAAAGGTGCATTCTGTTGAGGGTATTCGCACATATCTGTGCATGTATGCAGAGTGAAAATTTTTACTCTCTGTGCATACGCATACCCCTATGCATATGCACAACCCTATGCGTACGCACACTGCCCTGTTTTTCAAAGAAAACCTTGTTTTTAACTGTTTTACCTTCCCGACAAGCTTGTAAATTTTCGTAATGCCTATTTAGGATGTCTTAACTTGTTTTTAGGCTTTGGAACATAGAAACTACCCTAAGTGAGTATAACTAGATATTTTCTGGAAATAAGTTAGAAGACGGAAGTTTAGGTTTCTGGTGTACGTGGGGAGGGACTAGTTAGGTATCTGACGGCATGCTATATTGATGATGAACGTGTGATATTAAGGATGGATGATGAGGTTAAGACTTGGAAATAAATGATTATGGTTGATGGAGTATGAGCGGAAGTGTGCTATGAGGAGTGGCCTCTGAGATTGAATATGTGATTACGATATGCATTGTTCTCCGTTGTAGGGGTTGTAGCAGTCTCCCGCCTACGTTCGGATGTGAAGGTTGAAGCTGGGCTTCTCACTCATATTTCTTGCAACCAGAGGAAGGTGGTAAGGCACTCTCCCTCAGAATGTTTCCCTTTGAAAGGAAAAGGTGGTAGGGCACATCCTTCGGAATTATTTCTCCTGAGAATACGATTTCTCTCTGATTGTAAGGTGGTAGGGCACTAACCCATAGAATCATGTAGCAACTAGAGGAGAGTGGTAGGGCACTCTCCCTCGGAATATTTCCCTCTGAAAGGAGAAGGTGGTAGGGCACTCATCCCTCGGAATTATTCCTCCTTATGCGCAACAGAGAGACTAATCTGGGAGTTGTCGACCGAATTTTGTGTCGGGTTTGGCATTAACTGACATGTGATATCACAAACAATAGGACAGGCATTCATCATGTGCATCTCTTATGTGCTTGTTTGCTTTGACTACTTGCAGTTTGCCTAAATGTATAATATGCCTACTTGCGTCTTGAATTACATGCTATATTTGAATATTAACTGTGTATTACTTGCTTGCATTATTTGTGATTGTCTGGTGCGGAGGAGGTTAGGTAGGTGGTGGCGATGGGGTCGCATGGAGGTTAGGTTGGCGAAGGCTGTGGGATACAGCGGTGTGACTAGTTTTAGTTAGAAACCCCCTAAGTTTAGATACCATTGTTTATTGTTTATGGTTTAAGTTATTTATTTTTGCTAAGCTTAGATATCTGATTGGTGTGAAGTTCTAGGATTGCCTTCGGCGTCCCGGAACTTTACATCTTACATATTGGGCACTGTTACCATACTGAGAACCTCCGGTTCTCATTCCATATTTTGTTGTTATTTTTTAGATGTAGGTCGTAATTCACCTCGGTGAAATTGTAGACATGGTGACAGAGCGGAGTATGGTTCATTCCTTGTTTACTTCTATTTTATTTTGCTGTAGTACTTTCTCTCACCTTTCTATTTTAGACTTTATGAATTTAGAGGCTTGACTTGAGAGATAAGTTGTATAAGTTATTTTAAACTTCAAAAACCCTTTGTATATATGTTTGTGTGTGTGTGCAGTAGCAATAAACCGAACCACGTAAGGATGTTTAAAAAATATATATATATATAATTTTACAGCACAAAAAATTCTAAATGTATACGACGTACGCATATACATATATTAATTCAAAAGGAATAATAAATTGAATATTTTAATGATTAAATTATGGATGACTCTGATACCACTTGTTGGAATAAATTATTTTATTAACCTAAATCATCCATATTGAATCCCTAAAATATATCATAATGCGGAAGCATTCCTTTACTCATAAAAGTCAGAAATTGATGGAAGAATTTGGGTCTTGTAGTTCTTTCGATCTTCCTCAACCAAAGCTTTTTGTATTCCTAGGCGGCTGAATTGCAATTTTTTTATGGGAAAAGAGCAACAAAGGCAGCTTTGGTGTATTAAGGACCGAAACCCCGAAAGCACTATTTATATTTGAGCATGACACCCATTAAATCCTAAAGCCCAAATAAAATAGTATCTAAAGTTCAAAAGATAATATATCTAAAATCTAAAAGATAATTATCTAAAGAATAAAAAATAATATATGGTTTTATTCTCATTTAATTCCAAATAAAAAATAATAATGACTTATTCAATTTAGCATTTAAAATAATAAATGAGATTACCATTATATAAGTCATTTAATTTGAAATAGCATAATTTGTGATTATAATTAATATATGTATTACCTACAAATAAATTAGGAAATTAAAATAATTTCCTAACACTAACAACCTAAGAATCACCACTAAATATTTGACATTATGACTTAAGGACCCTATATACTTGTTGCCCCAAGTCAAGGAGTGAAAATTCATTCCATTTTCAATATTGACATTTTTCACAAAAACTTGGTGGGTATAATCACAGAAAATAACAAAATTACAAAAATACTTAAAACTATGAACAATCGATGAACAAAATCAACAATGGCAACTCAAACAAATATGTAATAACCAATAATCATCAATTTCATTCAATAGAAATCAAAATTACAAAAGTATATATATATATATATATTAACAAAGTGACTTAAACTATAAGAAAGTATAGCACAAATATTGTAATTAAAGAAAAAATCAAGAAATACTTATAATAGAAGCAAGTTAGAATCGAAAATCAAAATGAAATTGTAAGCTTGTAAATAAAATAAATCCAATTAAACTCTAAAAAAATTGAGAGAAAATCTAAAAAAACTAAACTAAAACTTTCTAAAAACTATCTAAAAATATCTAAGTGTGTTCTCCCCTTGGTAGCCCTTTCCTATGAGCTTCCGGCCATTAGAATTGGGTCTCCAAACTTTCAAAATCGCGAGTCACGTGACTTTTTAATGAAATCACGCGTTGGGATTTGTGCGTACGCATAGATGTGTGTGTACGTACACTTGCTGATTTTTAACTCGTGCGTATACACTTTGGAAAGCTCTTCTTCTTTGTTTCTTCATATTTTCTCCCACTTGCATGCTTCTCTTCCATTCTTATCAAACCACTCTTACCCATTGTACCTGAAATCACTCATCAAAAAACATCACTACATCGAATGAAATAAAAGAGAAATAAAATTAATTAAATTAGGTATAAAAAGCATGTTTTTTCACATTTAGACATAATTTAGAGAGAAAACATAAAAGCATGCTATTTAAGTGAATAAATGTGGGTTTATGTGATGAAATTCGTTCAATTTAATCCAAAATTTACCATAAAATATGGATTCATCAGTGGCGTTACATGCCAAGGTTCCTTTGGTCCCTGGAGCTTTGGCTTCTTACTTGGCGTTTAACACCCTTGAGATGGCATTACACGCCATGGTTGGGAGCTCCCCTGGAGTTTGGCCCAACATGGCATTTGGGAAAGGGCGTGGGATGCCATTCTCTTGTAGAGGTCGAAGGTGTGTAACTCCAAGACTTAGGCCTTGTTGGTGGCGTTACACGCTATGGTTCTATGGTGTTTTAATGGTGTTGCACACCACTTTAGTTCTTGGTTTCTTGCGCGTTGGCTTCTTGGAACCTTCTCTGTTTGCTCTTTTGGTTCTCTGTGCTCTTGCCTAAAATCTTTAAGAATCTCTTGAACACCTCATAACTCGAAACAACTCCACATAAAATTAATGAAGTCACAAGAATCTAAATTATAGTAAGAAAATTACTAAGTTTATTAAGAAAAATGTTAAAGAAAATAGCTAAAGATACTAATGTATCACAATACCAAACTTAAGAATTTGCTTGTTCCCAAGCAACAAAAGAATTATGAACAAATGATTCTCTAAGTTGGAGAAAGGAGACACGTCAGCGCTGACGCAGACAGGGAGCTGGCAAGCGGGTAGGAGAGCGCGGGCGTGGGTCGGGTTGGACGGGGGCTGGAGTGGATCTGCGTGGGTGCTGGTTTCGACATGTGGCACTGTTTGGTGCCGTTGATCCTAGGCGTGGATCCAACGATTCTGGATGGCATCTGTGGAGAAAAAACTTGAAGTGATTACCGGTCTTCTGGCGACGCATGAGGGAGCGTCCGGCGGCGAGTCTGGCAACGTTGGAATCTTGACGAAGAGATGAACACGATGGTAACGACTGTGACGATCCAAAACGTCGGAAAAGAATAAAAAATTGAAGGTAAAATGCATTGCCAAAAGAAAAAAATAAAGGGCTATGAATGAATTTTCATGGAAAAAAAAAACATATGTTTTTGATAGCATGTTAGAAATAAATAATCTGAAGAGTGTATTATTGAGTGAGTTGAAAGGTACAATACATAGGGGTATATATAGGTGATAGAAGAATCAAAGTAATAAAAGCATAGAATCTTATAATTAATATACACTTTGTAAAAAAAAATTTAAAATTTTTTATTTCCTATGACAATAGCAACAAATTAATTTTTTTGATATAAAGATTATTAAAATAAAAATTTAAAATAAGGTAAAAAACAAATTTTTAACAAATTATATAATTTTATATATGAAAAAAAGATTATTTTAAAATTTATTTTAAAAATAACAACTGATAATTTTAGTCCATAAAATATTATAGAGTAAATCTAAAAGTAATAAAGATCTTAAAATATGTTAACTTTCATACCGTATTTGTTTAGTTATTATTAAGTTGACGAATTTTTTTAATAATAATATTTTTTATTTTATAATGTGTTTAATAAAATTTTAATAATAAATAAAAATATTAAAAAAATAATTTTTAAAATTTTTTTTACTTAAAAATATTTTTAATATAATAAATAAATATATAAATATTTTTATATTATTATATCTAAGAATAAAAAAATATTTTTATATAAAATATTTAAATATAAAATTATTTTTTTTTTAAAAAAAACTTTTAAAAAAGAACCACTTGAAAGAAGATCTTATGTTATCATTGACTTGGATCACTAATAATTTATTAAAATTAAACTCTTCTTTTAATATCAATAATTTGTTTAACGAGGCGTATCGATGAATGTATCAATTTGTTTTAGGACAAATCATAAAAAATATATTCGAATTATTTTAGTGTTGATAAAATTATTCTTAAATTTTATTATGGATAAAAATATTTTTAAATAATTTAAAAATATATAAAAAATATCAATTATGATCTGCATGAAAAAACATAATATAATTTATTTGTCAATTTTAAAGTCTCACTTTTTATACAGAAAAACTAACTTTGTTACATCATTCTTTAACGTTATCGTAGAATATTTTAATTTACCAATGTATATTTTTCTCCTATTTTTAAATAATTTAAAAATATTTTTATCAATAAGAAAATTGAATGACATTTCTTTTTGTTAGGTACCGAATAATTGGAATGCATTTTTTTTGTTGTTTACCCTTTGTTTTAAATTGTTAAAGAAAAGCGATTAAGCGAGATGATGGAACCTGCTCCTCCCTAGTTGCAAGAGAGGAGAAGCACTTTTTGTGAGCAACAAACCACTCACCATTCCACCATTCACTCACTCACATACTCACTTCCTCTCTCAGCTCCCATCTTCCACTTACACTCACTCACTCACACTTTTCTTTCCTTCGCTTCCTCTCTCTCACACACATATTATCACTTTCACAATACCCATCCTTCAATCAAACCCTTTCCAATGTATAGAAAATAGAACAAAAAGGAACAGAGATTCCCCTTCAATTAAACCATTCTGAAAACTAGGGTTTTCATTTTCCCCTTTTCTCTTTATGTTGTTCTTCTCCTGAAATAGAAAAAAAGAAGGGGGATGATGAAGCGGATGGTGGGTGGGCCAGGTACGAGGAGTGGGTTCTTCTTGAGATTAGGGCAATGTGCGTTTGGTTGTGCTTCAATTGGCCTAATGGTCACAGCAGCTGAATTTTCTAACTTCACTGCTTTCTGGTATGACTCTCTGGCTCGTTCTTTTTTTAGATTGTTAAGTAAGGAATTTTGATGCAATTAATGTTTTCTGTTAAGGTTCTAATTAATTGGTGTTGCTGAAAGTGTTTAGCTTTAGTTACTTTTTGCGAGGCTTTGTATGCAGATTTATGTTTGTTTGCATGTGTTTGATTAGGATTTAGGTTATGTTTTGGATGAACATGATTTTTTTCCCTTTCTATTTTGGGAATGGATGGGTGAATTATCATTTCTAAATTTAGAGGGTATGACATGTTTATGAAAATGAGCATGGGATAATTAGGAGGTTAACTTGGTGAAGTTATAATCTATTTATTTTTATTTACTGAAAAGGTACCTGAAATGAATGGTATGTTAAATTGTTAATATTTCCACCACGTTTTTACTGTCCATACTCCTCCATCCAAACATGCCCATAGTATGAAATCACACCCTAAGAATGGTGCCCATGGTAGTGGTGGGTGGCATACCAGAATGGTTGAAGTCTGAGGATGATTTTCAACTAAAGGGTTGCTTTAGTGTTTAATAGGAAAGGATTTTAACTGTGAAAAGAAAATTCAAGAATGATCTGTATGTAAAAGACTGCATAACAGCCGATGTGTGCATTTAAGAGTAGTTAAAGAAAATGAGTTACATTTGTTATTTATATATATTTTTCCATTGGGCTGATTAAGGAAAGTGATTTTTCTGCTTCTCACTTGGTTAGCCATGCAGTCTTTTTGGGTGTTTTACTGGAGTTATAGGATAGAATTGGCATGGGGAATTGGGATATGCTTCTTAGATGTTGTCAATGCCATGATCTTGTTTTTAGTGTCTAAGTTTGGGAACTACTGAAGCGTAACTAATAGCTAATTGACATGAACATGCTCCTTTGGTCAAATGTGAAATTTAATGCATGCATATTTTGATGTCTACCCTATTTTGATTGAGAATCTTTCCATGTGGTTATGATGGCGAAAATTTCGCATGAATTTTGTTGTATATTGTGACATGACGATTGGGTGGTTCTTTTTAAAACAATATGTTTGTGTGTATTAAAGGGAGAAAATAATTACACTGCTGCCCATACAACTAATTGAGCTTCTTCTAGAATGCATAAAGGAGATGCATTCTTAGAATCATTTTTAGTGATTAGTTGTAACAATGTGTAATCACCACCAACATTTGGATTGAAATGTGTTTGTTTCCTAGGGACCTAGTATATAAGATTGCATTTGGTTATGAGAACAGGACAAGACAGAACACTGAGAACAAGACACTAAAGACAGAGACACAAATTAATGTTCTTGTATTTTGTTTGGTGTTAAACTAGAACAAATTATGAAAGTCTAATTTACTCTTTTTTTTTTTTTCCATACAAAAAGTTTAGGAAGAAAAATATGATGATAAAAAATATAATTATGAAAATTCGATATAAATAATGAAAGAAAAAATAAAAAATAAGTTGTGTCTCTTCTTAGTGTCTCTGTGTTCTTCCTATCAGGAAGGAAACAAAATGCACTAATTCAGTGTTATTGGACATGTCTTATCTGTCAAACATGATTTTGTATCTCTGTGTTTCTGTCTCAGTGTCCCGTACCTGTAAACAAACACAGCCTAACAGAACACAATAACATTGTTTGGTCCATGTCGCTGAATACGAAAGGCTTTATTATTGTTTTAATCAGTGATATCTGCATCTCAAAATTTGTTATTAATATGAACTTTTTGTCCTTCTTTAATGGTTTAATGGAAAGATGATAGTTTGAGTGCATAAGATTTGTTGCCTCTTCCTCTTTGCATGTTTGTGTGAATTTAACATTTGTTGTCATTTTCTACCATTGCCCTCTTTCCTTGTCTGTGATGTACTCATTTGTTCAAGGTGTGAGATTCTATGATAGCTTTGTTCGATAGTTAAAACATTCACTTATGTTTACATTTGTTAAAACTGACTCAAGGTAGATTGTTATGTATTTTTTGTGAACATAACTCTGGTACTTTTCTAAACTTTCAGCTATTTAATTGCATCAATGGGACTTCAAGTTCTCTGGAGCTTTGGACTTGCATGTCTTGATATCTATGCCTTGAGGAGAAAAAGAGACCTACAAAATCCAATTCTTGTCAGCCTGTTTGTTGTTGGTGATTGGGTAATAATCAGGCCACCCTCTTTCCTCTAAGAAAATAATGGATACTTTCATTTTAATTTCCCTGTTTTTTATCAGGAAAAGTAAATTCAAGTTTATTGAAAGAAAGTGAAAGGAGAAAATATGCATAAATAAAATCATATTTATTGTTTAATTGAACATGAACTCAAATGGCACTAATACTTACAGTCACAAACTTGTTGCTAATAACTTGAAATAGTCACAAAATTTCTTGTTAAACTTAAACGTTTTAAGTTTATTACAGCTGCTGATGTTGCGTAGATAAGGACACTGGCATGAACACAGACCTGCCAAGTTTTAGAAATTGTGAAACATGGACATGTCATATATGCATTACAATGGGAATTAAGGAGTATAGTATCCAGATTTCATCTTCTTAAAATGTTATCATCTATTATGCAATGGTAATTAGGGGGTTTAGTGTCCAAACTTCATAATGACAAAGCATTAAAGACAAATAAAATGGAAACCTCCATGGCATAACCAATTAACACTAGCTGTTACAATCAATAGCCCTTACGCCCTCTTATCCTTGCTCTTTTATTCTTCTCTTTCATGTTATGTATACCTTACTTTTTAAGGTACCTTCTTTTAGGTGCCATAACTGTGTATAAAAATACAAAAATGCTATATGCATATAAAAAAGCAGCCACTATGTATTTGTGTATAAATAAATATGTTATTTAACTCATTTTCAGTGTGTATTTCGTATTTCAACATGTATTCTATATGGATGGTTTGATTGATAACCGATTTTTTGTATATACTACAGCATGATTGATAAAAATAACATTTTTAATCTTAATTTACGTAAATTTATTGTAATATCTATAAGTTTCCTAAGAAAGTGGCCTAGTGCGTGAGGTTTTCACTGGGGTCTAGGAAGGAAGATAGGCCTAGCAAGCAAAGAAGTTATATATAAATTTAAGGTTCAAGTTACAAGAAGTAACTGATGTAAGACTTTTCCCAGTAAGTTGGGTTAGCTTTATAGATCAAATGACAGTCCCAGTAGGTTGGTTTAGCTTTATAGATCAAATGACACCAAAATCTTCTGTTAATTATGTTTGCATTTAAACCATTAATAATATGAGAAACACAATGCACAACAACTAAAAAGTTCGTATTATTATTTTCAAACAAGTGGCCTTGTTTGTGTATGAGTCCAAGAATAAATTTAAAATTAAACATAACATTAATGTATGTCATCAGTATATCTTAATGGTTCAACGGGAACCTCAATAGCATCACAATTGTGTCTTGCAAGTAATTCAGTACTACTTTATTTGGTTATCTAGTGAATTAGTTATCCATGCTTGGTGAAGCTTAAGACTTGAGCAGTGTTGATAAGTCTCTGCTTCAACTGCTACATTCTATTTATAATTATAGGATTGGATCAAACGTGTCTTTTTCCATTTCTCATATTACACTATATTGTTTATAATCTGATAAAGATTGATGTTGGATTGGTTGAACTAATTGTGAATTATGAAAGCAGGTAACAGCTACTTTGTCGCTAGCAGCTGCTTGCTCATCTGCAGGAATCATAGTTTTATACGCAAAAGACCTGGATTTCTGCAAGAAGCACAAGAGTATTCCATGCCATAGGTACCAGGTTTCTGTAGCCATGGCATTTATCACGTGGTTTTTTACAGCAATGTCATCACATGTGATGTTTTGGATCTTAGCATCAGTCTAGATCGACCCGTTTCGCATGCTAGACAGAGATGAAGACCATACACATCCCAGTGTCTTTGAAAGATCTTGTAAATCCATGTATCAGACCTTATGATGACATTTGGGGCAAAAAATTTTCCTTATTGATTTTGCTTCTTTTTGTTTTAATCTGACCGGCCACGACTCTCGGTTTAGATGTAGATGCTGGTTTACTAAGCTTCAGGTATGAATTTGTTATCTTGTATTGTCACGAACATGTCATGCTTGAGCTGCATGCATTCCATATTATATATGATCATATTCAATCAGTTGAGTAGTCTGTATGTAACAGTTAGAAAGCAAGTGCAGTGCCATCTCGTCTGCTATAACTAAAAATCCATATGAAATGTGGACGATGATGCTCGTTGCCATTTGATGATCCTCGCGTGAACCAATCCATTGAGACGTGCTAATGGCAACTTAAGGCAACTGAACTTATAGTTAAGATTATTTTTTGTTCAAACTCAAATGCTTATTTGGTAAGTTAGGGGACAAAGATATTGAGAATATTGTGTGTAATATTTATTTTTCTTTTTCTAACCGGGTCAAAGCTCATTTTGGGCGTTGGAGTTCATTTTTAAGATAAAGAGAGATTCCCCCCCCCCCCCCCCCCTCTCTCTCTCTCCTGCATCCCCTGCAAAAATGCCCGTAAATTTTGTTATTGACAAAATTGTCTTCAAACTATTTAGAAAACTAGAAAAAAATTTATATCTGTAAATTGAGACGTCTATGTTAACAGAAAAGAATGATGTGGCAAATAAGATTTTGACATTGACAAGTGAACTACATCACGTTTTTTCATTAACAGAGCAGGTTTATTATCACAATTGAGCAAATTTAGCACGTTTTAAAATTATTTGAGGATAATTTTGTTGCTAACAAAATTTAAAAATATTTTTATTGGCGCCAAAATAATTTGGATATATTTTTGTGGTTTTTCCAAATTTATTTACTAAAAAAATAGTATATTTACTGCATGTTATTGTTTAACAATACCTCTTAGAGAAAGATCAGCACAACTGAGTAGAACCTCATCAACCCTATCTTCTTTCTTATTATTTTTCCCCCCACCCCCACTCCGTTTGCTTTTCATGCTTTCGGATAGTTTAGGCGGAAATATGTTTCTTTTTATTAATAAGATTTCTTTTTATTAATAAGATTTAGATGATAGGAATTAGGATTTAGAATTTAGGATTTATAGTTTTAAAGGATTAAAATTGGTTATTTGATTTAGACAATTACGACATTATCAACAGATGAGTGAATGTTGATATATTATATGAATATGTTTTTGCAAAATTAATTTTGATTAAAATTGGATAAATGTTAATATGGTTTGGATTTGAAATTTTTTTTTGTCAAATGTAATTCTGAAAGAATGAATATTATTTGGATGACTAAAAAAGTAAAAAGAAAGTGAAAGCCGAAGACTAATAATATCACTCCTCAATATAAATGTCAAAATAGGTAATTAATATCTTATTACTATTTGAACGTAATTTTTAAGGATGACAAAGTAAGAAATGGTTGTTTTTACCAAAAGTACATTTGGAGCAAAATTTAATCCATATTAAGTTAACTAAATATTATTCAAATACAATTGTATTCATTCAAAGCAACTTAAAAATACATTGAGAGAGGCTAGCAACAAACCAAACACAGGCTAATAGAATAGCATGTTTTCTTATAACAGAAACCAGCGACAATATCTACTAAGACAAACAATTGCAATCTATTTATTCCACAACTTACGGTTCCAATGGCCCCTTAGGCCAAGAAACCCAAACATTTCTTGTAACAGTACATAGTTTACATAGCCCTTTGGCCATCGAAAGTCAATACATTTTCTTAAAGCACCATAACAAATATTTACAGTTGAACAATACTAGTAACTCCAAGCATGGGAATCTTCTCCACACGCTTGCAAGTTGCACTTCAAATTCAAACTAAAACCCCAAACTTGCACAACACCACTTAGCATCATATGAAGCTTTCACATTCATTTACCACTTAGAACACATTGGTTTCCAATAAATGCATGTTCAAGTTGAACCTCCACTGGAATTTGAGCGCTGGCGTGGAGATTGGGCACCGGATGAACCTACCATTTGGCTTGAAGAAGAAGAAGCATGCTTGGAAGACGGTGAAGCTGCCGGCGAGAACCTGTGATCAGGGGAAAACAGAGAAAGGGCAGAGGTTTGAAACCGGCCCGAGTCGCCAGGAAGCTTGACATATGAGTAGGAAGGCGAGTCGCAAAGCCATGAACCAATAGGGCCTTCTTTCCCATTCTTGTATTGCATAATAGCCTTGTACACAAATGGAATAAGACCCTCCATTTAGATTGTTTTGATGTATGAGAATGAAGATAGAAACAGAGGAAAACAGAGCAAAAACAGAGAAAGTGAAAGTTCTTTTGGTTTTGTGAATAAGATTGAAGGCTTCTTGGGGTTTAAAGGTGTTGTTGGGGAAGGGTTATCATGACGTGGAGTAATGGAATATATTGGAGTCCAGCTCTTCACGCTAAGCCATGGAAGATTTCAACGCAAAAACCATGAAAGCTATGTGCAAACCACATTCATTGCATAAAATAAAAATATTTACTTTGGGATCATCATTTGTTCATTCCGCTTCTAGTGCACCATTATTGTTTTGATGGGTTTGAGCTTTTAGAGTAAGATTGGTAGGTTTGATGTGAATTTTTTTTTTTAACTTTTGCTTTCTATTTGTCTATTTCAATATGAAGCTAGTGACTTGGCCAGTAGCCACTGGTTTCTTCAGCCTTGGTTTCTTGTTTTATTTTTAACGTTGTCTTGAACTCTATTGTTTGAATGTTTTTTGAAGTATGGTTCTTCATAAACTAGTTTTTTTTTTTAATATTATTTTCATTTGTGGCCGGCCACTTCTAAGATTTACAATTAATATGACGCACTAGCCATTTTTTTAAAAAAATTACATAACTATTTAGTTATGTTTTGTTATAATATTAAAAGTCTTAGACTTAATTATTTATTATTATCTTAATAGTCACATATAATTTTTCCTTACAACGTGCATACGAAATTAAACTCAATAGGGTTTATGAATAATGTTTTGAATATTATAGATGCCAAAATAATAGCGTAATGCACCTGGATCTGAGATGTTTCTACTTCAACTAACGCTTTAAATCTAAAGGGTTCAAATACTTTGATTGAATCCAACAAAATCTCAGTGTATCTTCCTCATTATTTTTTCTTTGACATGTGTCATCATCTACTTGGATTTTCTTCAGTTTTATTAGTTATAGTAGAGTAAGTACATCAGGCATACTTGTGATAAGAACACAACAAAATTATTATTAACAAAATGTTATATAAATATGAACAGTGGACATACATCACATATATATTATATTGAAAAGAAAAACACATAAACCTTAGGGATTAACACGTTTCGAGTTTAAATATTGTGGATGGAAAAAAATAATAGAGAGAAAGAAATTGATCAATTGTTAATTTGTTATTATCTTATTGTGCATCTTATCAAGTTTAATATTTATGTCTTAATTCCTTTTAGTAGACAATAAGGCGCATAACGCCTCCTTTGCCTCTAATATCTCATTTTAATTTTTAAACTCTATTAAAATCCCTAATCTTTATATTGTGTACATTTTGGTCACTATCTTCTTCTATCAAATATTAACACAATGTCATTTTCTTATCCCAATATATTTTTGTTAGCTTTCAAACAAGTAATTGATTAGTGATTATTATTCCTTGCATGTCCCTAAGCAATAACAATAAAATTAAAAAGCCATAATTACAAAATACTGTTGCTTCTTCTGAGCTTTAATTTTTGGGGTGACTTAGGTTAGGTAGGATATGAATGAATTGGAGGATTTGTGGTGTCAAAGTCTAAGGTTGTGTGAATTTCCCTTTTGAACTTGGCTTGCAAAACAACAAAACAATGTGCAATTAAGTAAAAGTAACATCAAAATATAAATGGTTCATTGGAGTGATATAACTATTTTTTCCCCTCCTCCTTAATTAGTAGTTTTGAATTTGAACATAAGATATATTAAAAAAAAAAAAACTAGCGTTTTGAGAGAGTTATATCTCTTAGGAAATCTCAACCGTTTAAAAAAATCAAATGGAAAATATTTAAAATTTAAAATAAAATAAAATAAAAGCAACATCAACCATTTTTTGGCACATACAAATATTATAGTTTATCTTTTGTCTACATCAACGCTAAATTGCTACATTAATATTACATTTCAATCAATTTCCCCAATTGCAACGAATTAATGTTTTTTATTCACTTAATTTCTTCGCAGACAATCAAAACTTGCATCAGTGGTTTTTATTTTTAACAATAATTGCATTGTCAATTTATTGTGTAATTTTTTGAAGGGGAAATTACATATAATTAAATAAAATGTATTTTAAAATTATTTAAATACAACAATTAGAAATTGGTTATACTTCAATTTTATATTTACTCTATATATGTGAAAGGTGGTCGAGCTGGTTGTAAAACAAGGGAGTGACTCAAGAGTGAACATTGAAAGAGAGGAATTTTCTGCAGTCTTTTCTTGCTTTGGCAGAGAAGACACAGAGCAAAATGAAATTGGTTGATCAATCATCATTTTGATCTTACACTGCAGGTATATATACATTAGATAGAGCTACCACTTAGAGGGTTAGGTTATAGTCTAAACTAATTCAGTTAGGAAAATCAGCAATCAGTTCTCACATGTTGGGTTAGTTACAAGTCATACCAGAAGAGAGAAAAAAAGGAAACAGTTAGCTAGCTAATTAAGCTTTGATTATATGGGTTAAGTCACACCCTCCCTCAAGCTAGGCGTGTGAATGTCCAAGAGCCGAAGGTTGCTATGACATGCCGAGAATAGCTTTGGACTCAAAGCTTTTGTAAGAATATCCGCTGTTTGCTCTGTAGTTCTGATGGGCATCAATTTTGTTACATTCTCCTTTGATTTGTCGCGCACAATGTGGCAATCTGCCTCTATGTGCTTCGTTCTTTCGTGGAAGACAGAGTTGGCTGCGATATGCAGGGCTGCTTGGCTATCACAGTATATGGCTATTGGTTTTGCCAAGTTTAGTTTCAGTTCCTTTGTCATGAAGGTTATCCACTGAGCTTCACAAGTAGCTGCTGCCAGGGCTCTATACTCTGCTTCTGCTGAAGAGCATGCTACCACGTTTTGTTTCTTGCTTTTCCATGTGATCAAGCTTGTTCCTAAAAAGAAACAATATCCAGATACTGATCTTCGAGAATTTGGACATGATGCCCAATCACTATCTGAGTATCCTGTCACTTCAAGGTTTGACTTTGTAGAGAAAAATAGTCCTTGAGCTGGTGCAGACTTCAGGTAACGCAGCACTCTTAATCATGCATCAAAATGCTTGTCTGTAGGGCATTCGAGGAATTGGCTTAGCTTTCCTACTGCATAGCTTATTTCTGGTCTTGTATTTGCTAAGTAGAGTAGTCTCCCTATCAGCCTTCTATACCCAGTGTTATTGGCAAGTGGTGTTCCCGTTGATTTAGAGAGTTGTGTTAAGTAATCCATGGGTGTTGTGGCCCCCTTTGCTGCTAGCATTCCATAGTCCTCTAAAAGTTTCAAACAATACTTTCGTTGATACATGGTAATTCCCTCCCTGCTTCTTGCAAATTCAATGCCAAGAAAATATTTTAATTCACCAATGTCTTTAATTTGAAATAGTTGATGAAGATGCTTCTTTACAGACTTTATCTCATTCATGTTATTTCCAGCTAGCACAAGATCGTCGACGTAAACTAATATGGCAGTGAATGAATCAGTTGTACCTTTAGTGAAAAGACAATCATCATATCTAGACTATGAGTATCCATAGGCTGTGAGAGTAGATGCCAATTTTGTGTGCCATTGGCGAATGACTTGCTTGAGACCGTAAAGAGAGCGCATAAGTTTGCAAACTAAGGAAGGATCCGAGACATGAAGGCTAGGTGAAACGCGCATGTATACATCTTCAGGGAGGTCGCCATGGAGAAACACCGTATTTACATCAAGCTGGTGTACAATCCAGCATTTTGCAGCAGCAATTGCCAAGAGAATTTTCAAGGTGTTCATTTTGACCACAGGACTGAATGTGTCAAAGTAATCTTGGCCGAGTACTTGTGTAAAGCCCTTAACAACCAATCTCGCCTTATACCTTTCTATCATGCCATCAGCCTTTAATTTTGTTTTGAATACCCATTTACACCCTATAGCTTTCTTGCCCTTTGGTAGAGTAGTAAGAAACCAAGTGTTGTTCTGCTTTAGAGCCTCTAATTCTACATTGATAGCTTGCTGCCAGCAGGGATATGCAATAGCCTCTTCATATGTATTTGGTTTAACTATGGATGACAAGGCTAGTGACAGGTTTCCTTGAGGACATGACAGAGAATTATAGCTAATGACATTGGACAATGGATACTTACAATAAATTTCAAGATTTGAAGAAAATTGGGGAGTTGAGGTCTTATTCATCAGTGAGCAGTGAAAATCCTTAAGATAAGAGGGAGGTCTCCTCTCTCGAGTTGACCTTCTAGTAGGAGCATCAGCATTGTGTCTAGTTTGTGTTTGTGATGCATGCTGTGTTGTAATGTCAGTTTCAGTGTCTTGTGTGTGAGGAGCAAGAATGCATATGAGTGATGATTGTTGTGCAGTCTGCTCATTTTTAAAGGGATCTAAAAATGCGTGCTGCGAGTTTTCAAAAACTGGTGCATGATTGGTATGCTGTGAGTGTTGAATATCAGATGTATGATGAGTATGTTGATTGTTATTTTATATTTTGAAAGAAAAAACTGATTCATAGAAGTGTACATCTCTAGAGATGAAAAATTCTCTAGTATTGATATCGTACATGATGTAACCCTTCACTCCATCCTTGTGACCCAAGAAAACACATTTTCTTGCTCTATGATCTAACTTCTTTCTATTTGCAGAAAGTGTAGCAGCATAGGCAAGACATCCGAACACTCTAAAGTAGTCAATACAGGGCAATTTGTCAAATAAGATTTGATATGGGGATTTTTCTTTCAAAATTGGGCTTGAATCCTATTTATGATGTGAATGGAATGTGCAGCAGCATAATTCCAATAGCACTGAGGTACATTTGCTTGGAACATAAGTGCTCTAGTGACACCAAGGATGTGTTGGTGCTTTCGCTCAATACTATTTTGTTGAGGGGAAACAACACAACTTGTTTGATGTATGATACCAATAGCTGCATAAATTGTGGCATTTTGAATTCTAGTCCATTATCAGATCTAATTTTTTTTTTTACAGTTTTATGAAATTGTGTTTGAACTAATTTTACAAAATTCTTGATCAATTCTTCCACTTTAGATTTTGCTTTCATAAAAAACAGCCATGTGTATCTACTCTTGTCATCAACAATTATGAGAAAGTACTTGTGTCCAACAGTTGATACATGGTTGATTGGTATTCATATGTCTAAATGAATTAGATCGAATATATCATTTGCCTTTGACAAACTGTAACCAAATGCTAATCTTTTTTGTTTTGAAAAATGACATGAGTCACATGGATGATTACAAACAGAGTTATCTATAAATGAGTATGATTTCTTTATTACATCAATTCTACTCTTAGGTAGATGTCCTAGCCTATTGTGCCATAATGTGCCTAATTCATGTATGTTGTGTGAATTTGTGCTGTGCATGCATAAAACCTTTGCTGGTGCTATACTCGATGTGCCAACTGGGTTTAAATCCTCAAATGCATAAAGCCCCTTTCTTTGCTCAGCTTGACCAATTATCTTCTGAGAAAGGCAATCCAGAATCTTGCAAGTCATATCATCAAATACCAATTTACAGTGAAGAGATTTGGTTAGCTTTGAAACAGATATTAAATTGAATTTAAATTGTGGTATGAACAAGACATCAAAGAGAATAAATTGTTTTGAGAAAACTACAGTCCCTGCAATGGAGGTAGAAGTGTGAGTACCATCAGAAAATTTTACAATTATAGGTTTGATTTGATGATATGATTGATATGACTCTAGAGAAAAAGAAACATGATCTGTTGCTCCTGAATCAATGACCCAGGAGTTAGATTTGAAAATATTTAGAGACATCACATAAGCTATACCTTGATTAGATGGAAGTGCAACTATTTGGTTTGTTTGATTCTGCTGCATATCTGGCTGCTGCAGTAATGATATAAATGCGCGTTTTTGCTCTATAGTGAATTCTAACTCACCCTTACTAGCCTCTCCTTGGGTGTTGCTGAATGTTTCATCATTCTCTTCAGCAATCATGTTGTTGATCAGGCTCTGGCTGCCTTGCTTGAGATGAGGAGGCATCCCATGCTTTTTGTAACACACATCCACTAAATGACCTAGTTTGCCACAAAATGAACACTGTTTTGTAGCTCCTCTGCCCCTTCCATGGCTTCTTCCTGGTGCTCTACCTCTTCCCCTTCCTCTATTTGGGTAGCTGAAATTGTTTGAGGCACTGATCAGTGCTTTGCAATCAATTATTGATTCAAGTGTATGCAGTTGTCTTTCTTGTTGGAGTATTATTGAGTGGACTTGATCAATCTTCGGAACTAGCTCCATCATCATGACTTGTGATCGCACGTTTGAGTATGCATCACTCAATCCCTTCAAGAACCTTACTACATATGCATCATCTTGATATTTTCTAACCTTATCAGTCCACATAAGCAATTGTTTGAGTCACAGGCTACGCATTAAGGAATTGGCCTTAGGTTTTCAAGCTCCTCCAAAATCACCTTTAATTTTGTGAAGTATGCAGTTATTGTGAGGTCTCCTTGCTTGATTGATGAAAGTTCATCATCAATCTTAGCAATCTTGAAAATATCTCCCTGACAATACCGGCGCTTGAGATCTTGCCATAAATCGAAAGCTACACTGTGCCACATTACACTCTGTGCAATTTCTGGACTCAATGCCAAATTGATCCAAGAAACTACATAATTGTTGCAATGATTCCATGCTTTGCTTAGAGGATCATTAGGAGCTGGTTTTACAATTGTTCCATCCACAAATTTTTCTTTATTCTTGGATGTCAATACTCTCCACATTGCTCTTTCCCAGCTGTGATAGTTGTTAAAACTCAGCATAATGGAGATTAACGGTGTTCCTAGACTTTCACCAGGATACAAATAATACGGATCATTCGAATCGCTGAGGGAATTGACATTGTTTCTTGCTGCCTGTGCTTGCATAGTGTTGATTTGATTCATTAGATTTGTGATATTTCGCAAGTCAATGTTTGTGAAGGTTTGAATTCGTTCTGGCTCCATGAATGGACTTGAATCCCACAAACTTTTCTTGAGTTTAGTGAGTTGTCAATGGATCTTGATGTCGAATATCCAGATCTTCTTCTCCACGATCTCGTTTGATCAGAACTTTCACTTCGACCTTGATGCGAAAGCGGTGAAGCGATCAAGTTCTCATCAAAACTCTACCGCGTGAGTTCGGGAGAAGAGGAAAGAAAGAGGGAAGAAGCAGAACGATTGAGTGACTAATGAAGAATTTGTGAAAGTGAAGAAAAATTCAAAACCTTGAGAATTTTCAGATCAACCTGCTCTCTTGATTGCATGAATCTCTCGACCTTGATTCCCAGCTCCACGCTCACCGCACCATGTGAAAGGTGGTCGAGCTGGTTGTTGAACAAGGGAGTGACTCAAGAGTGAACATTGAAAGAGAAGAATTTTCTACAGTCTTTTCTTGCTTTGACAGAGAAGACACAGAGCAAAATAAAATTGGTTGATCAATCATCCTTTTGATCTTACACTGCAGGTATATATAAATTGGATAGAGCTACCACTTAGAGGGTTAGGTTATAGTCTAAACTAATTCAGTTAGGGAAACCAGCAATCAGTTCTCACGTGTTAGGTTAGTTACAAGTCATACCAGAAGAGAGAAAAAAAAAGAAACAGTTAGCTAGCTAATTAAGCTTTGATTATATGGGTTAAGTCACAATATAAATCGTTATAGGGTGTAGAATTTTTAAAATTTACCCATAAATTGGATATCATGTTTTATGTAAAAAATAGTTACCAACATAAATTTTTACTGGCAATAGCGGTTTATAAAGAATAAAACATGATTATATAAAACGCAAAAATTATAGCGGTTTACGGATGCATCTAAAATAAATACAGCAATTTCGTGTGCATTTTTTATCAACCATTAAATTTTATTGAATAAAAATCAAAGGATATTATAAAAGAAGAATATTGATAAACTTTATAAATATAGAATATTTTAGTGCCTACATACATAAATATATTTTAATACATAATATTTTAAAAACGGTAAGTGCAATCTTTTGCTTTAAAATAAATAAATATAAAATATATAAATACATACAAAAATATTTTTTATTTATTAAAATTAATTATTATGCAGTATTATTTTAATTAAAAAATAGAGTTAATAGTTAAATCACTCCTAAATGATCAGCTAATTTCTATTTTGGTCTTCAAAAAATAAAATTAATCAAAAGAGTTCCCAAAAGATGATTATATTGGTGGAGTTCGTCCTTCGGTCATCTCAGTTGATGAGGTGGCTAACGTTCGTTGAGGTGGATCGTTAATTGACAGCGTGACACACTCCAATAGTTATAATGTAGATGCTTTTCAGACAAGTTTGTTTATTTAGCTCAAATTAGTTTGTTTAGGGTTCAAACATTGGGACTAATTTAAACTAAATAAACAAATTTATCTGGTCAACATCAATATTGTAATTATTGGAGTGTACTATGCTGTTAGTTAACATTTCACCTCAGCAAATATTAATCACTTCATCAATTGAGAACTCGATTAATTTTATCATTCAGGAATCAAAATGGAGATCAGGTGATCTTTCAAAGACGATTTTGATTATTAACTCTTAAAAAATATAAAATAATTAAACTATTTTATATTATTTTAAAATAATTAGATTATTCATTAAAAAAATAATAATATTATAATAATTAATTTTATTAAAAATATATTATTATATAATATAACTTTTTTATTCAAATATTTATAAATATGCATTTTATTAAAATATTATATATAATACATAAAAATATTATTTTTTATTTTTCACACTTTTAAACACATTGTTAAATTTTTTTATTTATACTCTTAAAAAATACAAATAGAAAATAAACAACATTATTTTAAATACACTGTTGTTTAGTTTTGATTTTTGAGCGCTAGGTCCGTAACTTATCAAAAAGTAATTACAATCAAACTGCTAATAAGTTTTAAAAAGCCATTAATAAAAAAGTTAAAAATATAAATTTATTAATTGTTATATCAATATAACGTGTACACTTTTTAATTTATAAATGGGAGCTAAATTGGTGCATTGTATCATTATGGAAGAACAAGGTGTTTTAACCGAGTGGTGGTAAATCAGATGGTCTAATTTGGAAGAGAGGTAATCGGACGGTCCAATTTATATGTCGTCAACATGTCGCCCATATATGTGGTCCTTCTATCGTTGATTTACATACTCCCGAGCCACACACTCTTTCTCTCTCATTCATCCATTCCTTTCACAATTTCACATCCCTACAACCAAATTCTCCCTGAAGCTCTTCAAAGTTGAAGAACTGAAGCCACTATTTCCAACATCAACAAAGCATAAATATCTTAAGAAGACCAAAAATTAAAAAAATTGATTGTCAAGGACTACATATTATTAATTATCTCAGTCATTAGAGACAACTCTTTCACTTTGATAAGCCATACTACTATAAAATTGTCTCATTATATTGGATAAATTTCAGCACGAATGGTAGTTGACCTTGATACTTAAAGAAAGATATCAAGTTTTAGTAAGATTTTTTAAAGAAGCCAATTTGTAAATGTCATTTTGAAAGAACGCCTAATTCATGAAATTTGAAAAAATTTTTCTTTTGGAAGATGTTGATTTGATTAAGATATACGTGCTTGTTCTTATTTGTGTGGATAGTTTAACTAGAGTTTTGAAATTGATTGTTACTATCTTTAGTACTTCTTTTGCATGGAGGAATAGTATTCTTGTTGATTGAAAGTTGATCATCATTTATTAACCACATGAACATTTTTTGATTCGGTACCCTTTGTGATTTTGGTTCTGTGAATAAACGATTTTCGGTTCGGTGGGTTGTGGTATTTTAATTGACTTGTTTAAGATATACATGCTTGTGCTTGTTGATGTATTGAATGAGTTTTATTTAGGACAATTAACATTAGAGACAACTCTTTTACTTTGAGAAGCCATACTATTGTAAAATTGTCTCATTATATTGGATAGATTTTAGCATGAATGGTAGTTGACCTTGATACTTAATGAAAGATATCATGTTTCAGTAAGAGTTTTTAAAGAAGTCAATTTGCAAATGTCATTTTGAAAGAAGACCTAATTCATGAAATTTGAAAATCTTTTCTTTTGGAAGATGTTGATTTGATTAAGATATACGTGCTTGTTCTTATTTGTGTGGATAGTTTAACTAGAACTTTGAAAATGATTTTTATTATCTTCAGTACTTATTTTGCATAGGGGAATACTATTCTTGTTGATTGAAAGTTAATCATCTTTTGTTAACCATATGAACATTTCTTGGTTCGGTGGCCTTTGTGATTTCGGTTCTGTGCATGAATGAGTTTCGGTTCGGTGGCTTGTGCCATTTTAATTGACTTGATTAAGATATACATGCTTGTGCTTGTTGATGTATTCAATGAAGTATTGACCAAAATTTTTCGTTACAGCAAAACACAACAAGAAAATGGCAACAATGAAGGAGAAGGCACATTATAACATAAGCAGATTAAATATATTTATCCGCTTTCATTCGAATAATATCTATTTTGTATTATAAATATATTTTCACATTCTATTTCAGAACTTGCAAAAAACTCACTATTGCAGATGCCAAACAAAGGCAATAGCAACAATATACAGGGAAATGAGTCAATAAAAGAAAGATATTGTGGAAGAAATGGGATTTGGTGCCCTAGCAAATGTCCTAGAAATGAACGTCTCTAATACACTGTTGAAAGAATTGCTTGATCGGTTTGATGAAGAGAAAGGATACCTGAAAACTCTCTAGGAAAAAATATACATAACTCCTCAGAAAGTAGCAGCTGACCTCGGCATAACCAATGGAGGTAGTACATTTTTCACTTACTGCTTATTTTCAGTTCATTGGTATCCAGAAAATTAAACTGACTGTTTTTGTCTGATTTTTACTATTAAAATATTGTAAGGAATCATTTTTCTAAAAAAGTTAATTACAACAACTTGAATCCAACAGACAAGAAATGTGCTGGATATGAGTGTAGAAGGGGAGGAGAATTGGAAAAAATTCAAGAGGACTTTTGTTGTCTTCATACAAAAGTGCTTCTTGCTCCCCACATCGGTAAGTGTGGCCTCCCCAATCCATAAGCCACCAATCTTTCATGTGGACAACATTCGGGAATGGGATTGGGTAAAGCATATGCTCAATTTCTTGATGAAAGGAGTTGAAAACAAGAGAAAGAGAAAGAAACAGTTTGTTGATGGCTGTGTTTTTGTATTAATGTTGATATACTTCTACGAAACCAAGTTCCCCCGTCCGTTTGCACCTGATGCTCCCCCTGCACCATGGGTGACCCATTGGAAAAGGGAAATGATGATTGAACGGATTTCATCCGAAGCAACAGAACAATTGGTAAATACTCTACTAAAATTCCCTGAAAAATTTTCTTTCAAATGCTTTTAAAATACTCTACTAACTAAATAAACTTATGTTTTAGGTTATAATTAATTTATTTGTCCTACTTGCAATTGTTAGTTTGTTGATTTGAATGTTTCTGCATTAAGAAACATTTTTCTTGATGATTAAATAGTGGTCATGTACTATTCACCATATGAATATTTTTTGGTTCGGTGGAATTGCTTCATTTGGTTCATCGGATTGTTAGTTTATTTTTTTGATGATTAAATAATTAAGACGTTGTTTCTATTTTAGGGACTTCTGTACAGAAAGGAAAAAAAGAAAGAAAAAACAAAAACGGGTAACTTTGACAAAAAAGAAAAAGGAAAGAAAATAAAAAAGAAAATTGTCGAGACAGATTCTTTTTCGGAAGAGGAAAGACTTTCCGAATCTGAATCGAAAAGCCAGTAAGTTTAATTTTTATATTGATTTCATTTAATTTCTATTTGCTTAAATTTTTTCTTATGCGATTGTTCTTATGTATTGCAGAGAAGAAGAAATAAAAAAAAACCGGAACAAAGATTCACTTGTGCTCTCTGAATCTATCGACACTAGCTTTGTTTTTTTTGGTTTATTTTTTAACCACCTTCGGTGGTTGTTTTCTTTTCTTTGTTCCGGTTTTTTTTATTCCTTCTTCTCTGCAATACATAAGAACAAGCGCATAAGAACAAATTTAAGCAAATACAAATTAAATGAAATCAATATGAAAATTAAACTTACTGGCTTTCTGATTAAGATTTATAAAGTCTTTCCTCTTCCAAAGAAGAATCCGTCTCGACAATTTTCTTTTTTATTTTCTTTCCTTTTTCTTTTTTGTCCAAGTTACTTGTTTTTGTTTTTTCTTTATTTTTTCCTTTTTGTACAGAAGTCCCTAAAACAGAAACAATATCTCAATTATTTAATCATCAAAACAACAAATTAACAATCCGGTGAACCAAATGAAGCAATTTCACCGAACTGAAAATTATTCATATGGTGAATAGTACATGACAACTATTTAATCATAAAAAAAATGTTTCTTAATGCAGAAACATTCAAATCAACAAACTAACAATTGCAACTAGGACAAATAAATTAATTATAACCTAAAATAGAAGTTTATTTAGTAAGTAGAGTATTTTAAAAGCATTTGAAAGCAAATTTTTCAAGAAATTTTAGTAGAGTATTTACCAATGGTTCTGTTGCTTCGGATGAAATCTGTTCAATCATCATTTCCCTTGTCCAATGGGCCACCCATAGTGTAGGGGGAGCATTAGGTGCAAACGGGCGGAGGAACTTGGTTTCATGGAAGTATATCAATATTAATACAAAAATACAGCTATCAATAGACTGTTTTTTCCTCTTTCTCTTGTTTTTAACTCCTTTCATCAAAAAGTTGAGCACATGCTTTGCCCAATCCCATTTTCGAATGTTGTCCACATGAAAGATTGGCGGCTTATGGATTAGGGAGGCCACACTTACCGTTGTGGGGAGCAAGAAGCACTTTTGTATGAAGGCAACAAAAGTCCTCTTGAATTTTTTTCGGTTCGTCTCCCCTTCTACACTCATATCCAGCACATTCCTTGTCTGCTGGATTCAAGTCGTTATAATTAACCTTTTCAGAAAAATGATTTTCTATAATATTTTAATAGCAAAAATCAGTCAAAAACAGTCAGTTTAATTTTCTGGAAACCAATGAACTGAAAATAAGCAGTAAGTGAAAAATGTATTACCTCCGTTGGTTATGCCGAGGGCAGCTGCCACTTTCCGAGGAATTATGTATATTTTTCCTAGAGAATTTTCAGGCATCCTTTCTCTTCATCAAACCGATCAAGCAATTCTTTCAACAGTGTATTAGAGACTTTCATTTCTGGGACATTTGCTAGGGCACCAAATCTCATTTCTTCCACAATATCTTTCTTTTCTTGACTCATTTTCTTATACACTGTTGCTATTGTCTTTGTTTGGCATATGCAATAGGGAGTTTTCTGCAAGTCTTAAAACAGAATGTGAGGATATATTTATAATACAAAATAGATATTATTCGAATGAAAATGGATAAATATATTTAATCTGCTTACGTTATAATGTGCCTTCTCCTTCATTGTTGACATTTTCTTGTTTTGTTTTGCTGTAATGAAAAATTTTGGTCAATACTTCATTGAATACATCAACAAGCACAAGCATGTATATCTTAATCAAGTCAATTAAAATGCTACAAGCCACCGAACCAAAACTCGTTCATGCACAGAACCAAAATCACAAAGGCCACCGAACCGAAAAACGTTCATGTGGTTAATAAATGATGATTAACTTTCAATCAGCAAGAATAGTATTCCTCCATGCAAAGGAAGTACTGAAGATAGTAACAATCATTTTCAACGCTTTAGTTAAACTATCCACACAAATAAGAACAAGCACGTATATCTCAATCAAATCAACATCTTCCAAAAGAAAAGTTTTTCAAATTTCATGAATTAGATGTTTTTTCAAAATGACACTTGCAAATTGGCTTCTTTAAAAACTCTTACTGAAACTTGATATCTTTCATTAAGTATCAAGGTCAACTACCATTCGTGTTGAAATATATCCAATTTAATGAGACAATTTTACAGTAGTATGACTTATCAAAGTGAAAGAGTTATCTCTAATGTTAATTGTCCTAAATAAAACTCATTCGATACATCAACAAGCACAAGCATGTATATCTTAAACAACTCAATTAAAATGCCACAACCCACCGAATCGAAAGTCGTTCATTCACAGAACCAAAATCACAAAGGGTACCGAATCGAAAAATGTTCACGTGGTTAATAAATGATGATCAACTTTCAATCAACAAGAATACTATTCCTCCATGCAAAAGAAGTACTGAAGATAGTAACAATCAATTTCAAAGCTCTAGTTAAACTATCCACACAAATAAGAACAAGTACGTATATCTTAATCAAATCAACATCATCCAAAAGAAAAGTTTTTCAAATTTCATGAATTAGGTGTTCCTTCAAAATGACATTTACAAATTGGCTTCTTTAAAAACTCTTACTGAAACTTGATATCTTTCTTTAAGTATCGGGGTCAACTACCATTCGTGCTAAAATCTATCCAATATAATGAGACATCCAAAATGTCAATTGTCCTAAACAAAACTCATTTAATACATCAACAAGCACAAGCATGTATATCTTAATCAAGTTAATTAAATTGCTACAACCCTCCCAAGCGAAAATCATTTATGCACAAAACCAAAATCACAAAGGCCACCGAACCGAAAATCGTTCATGCACAAAACCCAAATCACAAAGGTCACCGAACCGAAAAACGTTCATGTGGTTAATAAATAATGGTCAACTTTCAATCAACAAGAATAGTATTCTTCCGTGCAAAGAAAGTACTGAAGATAGTAACAAAATTTTAGTTAAACTATCTACACCAATAAGAACAAGCATGTATATCTTAAAGCCCTAGTTACACTTACCACTGAATTGAACGAAAATAACAACAAATTTCATTCCAAGCCCCAGTTATACTGTAAAAATCATTCACAATAGTTCAATCTACTAAACGAAACAAATCAAACCAGTAAAACTAAAATGCGACTAGGTGAAACGTGACATTGCAAGATTTTAAATGAACAGTAGTTTTCTCATACCTTTGGTAGTCTTTGTTGTTGTTTTCGTTTATTTCTTGTTGTTGCTTGCAAAATCTTCTTCCGATTATTTTCCAGTAGTAGTTTTCATAGAGCATATGATTGAAGTTTGAGTGATGGTCAAAGAGATTCGAAGCGAATGAGTGTTTTGGTGTATTGGTTTCGTGTTGAAGATGTAACGTTTTTTCATAATGAAGCGTGAATGAAAAAGGAGGGGTTTCTTTAGTATCTAGCGCGTGTTTTTCACTCTCCATTTAATGCGCCTGATTCTATTTAGGTTTGGGCCAACTTGGTTATATGGTTATATGGATGTGTAGCAGCCCTGTTATAATAAACGCCAAAATCAACTACATAATATAAAATACATATTGAAATATAAATATATTAAAAATAAATTAAACAATATATATTTATGTACAAATATATTAATAACTGATTTTAGTATATAAATAATATTTTTGAATTTTTTTTGGGTCATGGAATAGCTTTAACGAAAATAGATCCTCTCATTTTATTTTAACAATTGACAGAATAAAGTGTGACCTCTAATTCTTTAATGCTTTTTTTATGTATTTTTTTTTGTTTCACTTATAAAATTAATAATAAAAAATTACACTTTATTCTTTCAATTATTAAAAAAAATAAAAAAATTCATTCCCTAGTTTTAAGATGGTGTTTGGGACTTTGTTTGTTTCACAATTTTGTGGGATTTTGTAAATCATTTTCACTACTAGACAATACGGAGATCTATTGACAAATTTTTTTTGGGTCAGAGATCTATTGACAATTTGGCACCACTTTTGAGTTTATATTTTTGGGCCATTAACCAGTTTTTTGGTGTCCAGCTTGCCGCTGCAAACCACTTGACCAGGCCCTAACTAAAAGCACAAGGGTTTCAGAGAGTTATGCATTTGACTATGAAAACCAACTCCTACTCGTAATAAAGGATAAACAACCAAGTTGGATACTTGGATGTGTTGTTGAGTCAAGCTTGTCCTGGCCCAATCCATGACAAAAGAATCCAAGTCGACTGATCGAATAATGAGCTCACTCGTCTGTTTAAGTATTGAGAATTCAAATTATGTCTTTGTATACAATAATTTATTAGCCAAGACAAATTTTAAGATAAAATTCAAATTTACAACAGACTACTCCTTAATTTATCGAGTTGGGTTGCCGTGAGAAAAAAAAAAGAGTGCTTTAAAATTATTAAATCATCAATTTTTTTCCAGTATTGATGGTAAGACTTAAAGATTAATAGCTAGTTAGAATTATATAAGATTAGATGGTTATATGGTCTATATCCATGACAAAAAAAAACTAGCCATTAAATAAACATCATGGATTTATATATTTATACATTTATTTTACATATTTTTATACGTAGAATCATACCCCAATGGGAAGAGTTTTTTGAATTAGCAATTTATATCAAGTACCTTTTTTAGTTATTAAGTAACAGTGCTATACTGTTATGCCCATTTCATTTGATTGATTGTTCATGTGTTCTCTGTTCTAGTTTTGCATGCAATCAAGAGGATCACAACCATCGCCCACCACAATGACTATAGAAAGGAATAATATAGTTATAATTTGTCAAGTTGAGTACTATATATAATTATATACTTACAACTATGATATTGCTGAGCTATAATATTCCATGTTTTGTAGCGATATTCTTAGAAATATTTATGGATCGGTTTCGATTCGTATATTTGCAATACTTATTCGAATCTAATTCAAAAATTGTGAATATTGATTCGATTTACAAAATTATTAAATCGGATTGGATTCGATCCACACAGTAATAAAATCGGATCACAGATTTTATGTAGATATCTGTATATCTGTGAATTTACAAAAATAAATAAATAAATGAATATTTTTTTTATGTTTTATTACAACTAATAATTATTATATATGTTGTATTATTTTATTTTTATTATTTAAGAAAATAATATTTTAAAAGTAAACATGTTTAAAAATATAAAAAAATATTAATATTTTTTAATAATTTTTTTTAATTACGAGATAAGACAAATTGAAAATTGGATATGGAGGGAGAGAATATAAGGCAGCCCCATGTTTATTTTATTTCAAAAATTGAATAAGTGTTGATACAGACTTGTCTCATGGCAATAATCTACTAAAACTAAAGAGAAAATTGATTTCCTTCAATCTCAATAAGAGGAGCTTCAAGGAGCAGGATTCATGAAAGTAATGTCATCTCAAATTTGGAAAGCAAACTAGACAAGGCTGTGATAGACTATCATCTGTTGTTAACAGATCAAAGAGAGCCACTTTTAATATGATAAAGGAGAAAGTACAGAAAAAAATTCAAAGATGAAAATGTAGTCTATTGTTTGTTGGAAAAGATTGGTTTTATTAAAGACAGTTGGAGAGTCAATCCCGATTTACACATTCTCTTGCTTTAGATTACCAGAGAGTCTAATCTCTGATATTCACTCCATACTGACTCAGCTCTGATAGAGTCAAAAATAAAATAAAAGGTGAATGTCATGAATCAATTGGGACACTATGACCTGCCTAAGAAACAAAGAAGACTTTGGTTTTAAAGACCTTAGGGCTCAAAATCTTGCTCTGTTAGACAAAAGTATTGGAGAGTAGCAACGCATCCTATTTTTCTATTGGCCAAAATTTACAGAGATAAATATTTCAGAAATAGAAATATTCTAAATGCAGAACCTGAAACACTCCCTTCTTGGAGATGGAGAAGTGTTTTGCAAGACAAAATTGTGGTGGAGAAGGGACTTACCTGAAAAATAGGTAATTGTATAAATATCTGTACGTTTGATGATCCATAGTTGCCTCCCTCATATTCATTCACAATGCCAATAAATCTTCAATACTCAGCCATTGTTGTTCCCAGAATAAAAGACCTGATTTCTAAAAAAAAAAAAAAAAAGAATTAGCCATTAATTACAGAGATATTTTCAAGTGATATTTCAATTAAAATTTTATCTCTGAAAATTAAAGATGGAGATGACAAACTTCAATGGATGCTAAACAAACATAAGAAATATGATACAATATCAGGTTATAGAGTGGCTTACTTATTTTTGCATCCTTTGCTTGAATTTTGTTAAACCCATATGTAGCAAAAAGTTCTTTGGATAAACCTTTGGAAGATGAAGCTCCCTTACAAAATCAAACTGTTTATCTGAAAGTGCCTTCATGGGTGGCTTCTGGTTTTGACCCAGATTCATTAGAGATTTCCTGCAAAACACTGGCACTGTGTCCCCATTGCCAAGAAGAGGATGAAATAATCCCACACTATCTTACACAATATCCAGCTATAAGAGATGGTTGGTCCAATAGTTCTCTGAGCTTTTGTCTCCCCACCCATCCAATTGCTGATTTTTTGCCTTGGTGGAACACCACGACGAAGCAGCTTCGTTAAATGACTGGTTGGTGATGATCGGAACCAACAACTCCTTACTATTTTATGCTGGAACTATTAGAAAGTTAGGAATCTCTTTGTCTTTAAACAACTCCTTACTCTTTTATGCTGCAACTTCTATTCTTGATGTTTCCATTAAACTATTTCGAGAGATTCAGCGCCTCCCTATAGCTTCTCGTTGATTTGATCCACAAGCCCTGTTCTTTTGAAACAAGACTACTTTTCCTTATAATTTTCTTTTCCATTATTTATCATCAGATTTTTTTTCTAGGTGAGATTTATTTGGAATGGAGATTTTCATCATTCATTGTTTTTTGTCCTGACATGGACCTTGTATTTCATTTACCAAAATTAATGAAATATATTTTTACTTTTGAAATTTTTTTTAAATATTTTTATGTTTTGCAAATATACCGAGATCTGATCTGTAAATGTGCAAATTAAATCCAAACTTAAAAATTAAACTGCGAATATTAGATCCGATCTGATAATTTTAATACAGATTGGATCGAGATTTTGGCTATATCCGATCCGATCTGCGTTCACCCATATATTTTGACTTGTTGTTGTTAAAGTTATAGCACTCAAATCATTGTTGGAAAAAAAAAATTATTGCTAAAAGATATTTTTTTGAGTAATATCTTAAATCAACTTTTAAGAGTTTTTCAGTTGAACACTTTAATTATTAATAAAATTTAATTATCAAATTAATCTTTATTTTTTTATTTTATTGCACAAATCAAATTTTACTTTAAATTTTAGTAAAAAATTAAATAAATTAGTCATTATCGATTTATCGTTATAGCTAGATATAGTAGTTCTTAAAAATTTTTGAAATTTTTATACTAGTCATTTTTTATGAACAAAATATTTTTATGTAAAAATGGATCTGTTTAATGAAATAAAAATTTAAAAATTAATTTAATAATTAAAATTTTTGACAAAAGATTTTTTAGGTGCTGATCATTTAAGATATTACTTTCATTTTTAATAGTGGTTGTAGTCTTGAGGATAGCATCAGGTAAAATAACTTTCACTTTAAAAAAATACCCGCAAAGGTACGGTTATAGTATCCATCATAACAATTGGAATTTGGATCTCTCGCGTTTAAATTTTTATTTTAGAGGATAAAATAAAATTTTTTATTATTGAATATTTTTTTATATTTTTTTATCTCACTTATAAAATAAATGATAATATATCATATTTTATTTTTTAAAATGAAATTCAAAAATTAAAAAATTTAAAATCCCAACAATTGCAACTGAAAACCCTAATAAAAAAAGCTCTACTTACCAAGAGCAATGACAAATTGACAGCTACCGTTTTTTTAAAAGTAATCAATTTCAACCGGTGCCAAGAAACTAGATTACACTTTTTATTTTTGATATTGAATTTATAAAAGTACTTTTTTTAAATTATAAATTATTGTCGGAATATTAATTTTAAATATGGCATCATTTAATTTAAAATATAAAATAGTTAATATCCTTTAATTTCTATTTAAAAAAATTAAAAAATATGATATAGCAAAAATAGAATCTTTCGATTTTAATTTCTCTCATAGTTTTAAAAATACCAAAATAAAATTACAATACTAAAGTATATCACTCATCTTATTTTTATAAAAAAAAATAAAAAAAATTAGCTATCAAATTAATTAAGATAATGTACTTTCCTATTACTAGTTCTTATTAGTTCTTTTGTTTGGTGTTAGTACAATATATCAAAATTGAAGAGTCAGCTACCTAAAGTTTTAATATATAAGACGAAAGAGATATTAAAGTCATAAAGAAAAAAAAATTTAACAACTCTTAAATTAAAATACTAAAACTAATATATAATAAAAATTATAAATTTAATAGTGATTAATCTCTTTTTTTTTTATCACTTTAATCTTCTCGCCTTATTTTGAGGATCTACGTTCAAAAGTTTAATTTTGAGAATCGCTATTGTATAATATAACCAATATTTTTGCTAAAATCTTTCAAATCCGAAACAGTCACAATATATTCTTCGTCCTATATTAAAATATTAATACTGCAATTTAAAATATTACTTTAAACTATTGCAAACAGATCTAGATCCATTACTTTGTTTTCCAAAAATAATTCATGAATAGTAAATTTCAATCACTAAATATTTATATATTTTACATGTTTTTTCAATAATTTTTAATAAAATAATTTATTTTTAGAATAATTATTTTTTTTAGTAAAATCATTAAACCAGTCAAATAATATTTTTATAGTAATATAATTGAACTTATTTTAAACACCAAAGATATATTTTTATATAGTAACTGCCTTTTTTTTTTTTTTGCATTTAACAAGGTTGTTTCTTTTAATTTCTTTCTCAAATTTTGAATATCCTTCGTTCATATCCTTCAATTGAAGGGTCTAAAAGGTTGCTTTCATGAAAGTGTATCCCACAAAGATTTTGCACATATTGTAGGTCAGACAAAATCTGTCTTAGAACAGTTAAGAATGTTCTCATCGTTAATTTTTCTTGCAATTGCCGTGTTTCTCAGAAATTGTTCATTGATTTAATTAGTGAACTAATTAATTCCAATGATATGATCATACTAAGATATCTCCAAATAGGATGTGGTCCTTTCAACACCAATAATATTATAAATCTTTTAGACCGATTTCAAATACCATATAATTTTTTATTTGTTTTGATTGCTCCTCATCCCATTAAAAAACTACAATTGATAATGCTATGTAAGCAACTAACAAATTCCTCACTCTTGCATGAATGGTCAAATAATGATTTGAAAAACTAAGACACATTCAAACAAGGGAATATAATGAAATTTGGGGATGATAATACAATAAGTCTTGTACGGTGGTAACTACTACAAGCATGTTTGTGCGTCACCCTACCTTGCTTATAAGAATTTCAATTACATAATTAATTGTGAAGAATCATAATTATTATATGATGGAGTAGCGTTATTTTTATCAATCATGTTAGGCGTAAACTATAATAAGCTACTAAGGTATAATACGCACTAAAATACAAAGGATTTGTTTGAGTGAATTTAAAAAAAAAAAAATCTTTTTTTAAGTTATTTTATTTTAACCGTTTAAATTAATAGAAAAAATATAGACTCTTTTACTAGTGTAACTTTTGAATTTGTCCCTGAACATAATAACCCAATAAAAATACACACTAGCTAATTTAAAGTTGTTGGAGACAAAGACATGGTGCTTATAGGTATCTTTCCTTTTAATGCTTAGAGTTTAAACATGGATAATCAACAAAAACGAACCCTACATCTTACATCACATGTGGCCTACGTATGCTTAATTTTTTACATAAAATGTGTTCATACCATGGTCTAAATATTTAAGATTATGGCTTAAAATGAACTGACTCCACCTCAATAGACCCAGTATATATAATTTGGGTCACAGAAGATCATTCTAAGTGCTACATGGGCAGTCTACCCAACCTACTTAAGACATGGGTATTACGACCAATATTCGACTCAACTTGGGATTAAGCAAGACATGGGCAGTCTACCCAACCTTTTAAGAAGTCTCATGTTCGAGTCTCATTATGTGTAGACTTGACCAAAAAAAGGGATATCATGTGTGTGTGGGTATAGTGTGTATGAGTATGTAATTTAAGAATGAAATTTTCGAATCCATCGACCAACAAAAATAAAAAAATAAAAAAGCAAGACTTTGTCACCTCACTACCTCAAATGTTATGCAAAGAATTAAAAATCACTTCACCATGTGATAATTTTTCATATAATCAGAAAAAAAAAAAACTATCCACTTATTTCAAGGGTGATCTTTAGAAGTGATGATTTAGTCAATTATCTTTTTTTATATTAAATACCATTAAATTAGGTATTTTTTGTATTCTTCTTATAAACTTACCTAAATTTTTGTTAATTTAGACATTAAAATTTTTTGTAAGTACCTCCAACTGTTGTTTCAGAATTAACGCGAAGATATGTCAAACATTCTCACCACTAATTACCCACGTTCTTTATTTTATCTTCACCATAAAACAAAAGAAAAAAATATAGAATATTAATATATCATATGTTAATTTATTGTTAATAATAATTAATTATTATATTTTAATTACAATTAGCATTGACATGTATAAGAACATTTCATTAGACATAATCATAAAAAAAATATTTTATTAGACACATTTACAAAGACACTTCTATTAAATACATGTATAAATAAAAATTAATAGAAGTCAGTAGAATCCTTAAACGTAATTGCAAAATGCTTATTTAATTTAAACCGCTTGAGCATCATATCATTTAAAAAGCATGTGTACTCGGATAAATTTCAAAGCTCGTAACCTTACCTCTATTTGTTGTCAATTTATATGCAAAAAGAAATATTATTTGAATATAAAATTTATGAATATCTTTAATTAGTCAGTATTTTGAATGAGCTAAAAAAATGTCAATCTGACTCAATTCATCTAAATTAATAAATTAGATGAGTCAATTCGTTTGACTTAATATCATACAAATAAAAACAACAATTATTATACATTCATATATTTTTATAGTAAATCATCTAAAATCTGAAAAATTAGTTAATAAAAAAGAGATTTTATATATCAAAAGAAATTTTATATACCAAAAAAAAAGACAAACGAGTCAGATGAACTATGAGTTAAGTTCCATTTTGATCATTATTGAAATTGACGAATTAAACTGATTTAATCTCTGACTTTTTAATTGTTATAATTAGTTTTTTGGACTAAAAAAAAATACATCAATATAACCATTCCTTAACGCCGATAGATAGCTCAAGTCTTGTTATGTTGGACATATTAAAATAATGTTGTTACGTTTTGACGTTAAAAAAGTACTAAATTATGTCATTTCAGAATTTGAACAATATTAAAAGCGAGGAATATAACATTTTAGGGAAAGTATGAGAAGCCAATAAAATATTTATACAATGTGTACAATGGAGATTTATGGAGTATTAGAGATATAATTATTAGTGTTACATTTTTTTCATCAGTTGAAACTTTTGGAATGAGTGGTATCATGATATGGTATTAAAGCATTAGATCCGAAAGGTCAAGAGTTCGATTCCTGGTGAACCCAAAAATTAAACTAATTTTTCGAGAATTCTAAATAGTATAGGGGGATGTTCATTTCATAACTCAATAGCCATTGTACACATTGTACAAAAGGGGATCTCATATTATTATTAGCGCCAAAACGCATATCACGTCCTTACTACGCTACTAATGGTGTTGAGTTCCAGTGACGGAAGATACATAAAATACTACATTGATGCACTTTTTTGAATCTAGAAGATCAAATTGTGGCAATTAAAAAATTAAAGACCAAATTAGTACAACTCACTAATCTCAGAGACCAAAATAGAGTTCGATAAACTATTCTGTGTTCAATAATTGATCCAAATCCGTTTAATTTATAAGTTATATAAACCAAGTTAAATTATTGACTCACTTTTAAATGAGATGCAATTTTTCTGGCTCGAGTCGCTTATTTTTAAGAACAATAGGATTCGAGCCAAATCGCGAGGCAAAGTCTATTTTGATCGCTCTACTTAACTTATTATGACGAGGACTTAATAATATTAATAAAAGAGTCATTTTTCATGCTTCAATTACAAGCATATAGTGGTAAAAGTTGTCTTTTTTGCAGGGCGTGATGATATTTTTGCTATTTTTTTATGTTAACAACACTATCAAAGGTCGCACGTATGGCAAAGCCGCATTATTATAATAAAGTATAAAGTACTAGTTGCACCTAAATTTGTCTTTGGTTTGTTTAATTTTATTTAAAAATCCATGAGTTCAAGACTTCCATAGTTAATTCAGAAATAATTATTGACCCTAACCGATGCAATTTCTTCAAAATTTTCTCCATTTTAATCAGATAATATAATATGTGTAAAATAGTCATCAATTTTCGCTAATGTGCATATATATGTATTGAGAAAAAAATTCTTTTTAGTTTTAAATATGCATGAGTCATCCAGTGTCATACTCATTTCACACACCTATAAATAATCTACCAATTTGATTTTCTTTTGATATTTTATTTTATTTTATTTTCTAGTCATATCCTTGTTCGTTACCATCTCTCTCTCTCTCCACAGATGTTGATTTAATTTAATTTAATTCAAACAAGAAATTAAATGAGAGGCTTAGATTTGAAGTAACACAAGTAGAAAGCAAGGAGACAGATTAAGCAACATCTCGGATCCAGAACAGGACATTATATATAGTACTATTAATTATTTTAATTAATTAAATAGAGGAACTAGCTACTTGATTGCAAAAGATAACTATATATAATGTATGAAGCAGGTATACATGAATGTCTTTTCTAATTTGTCTATTAAGTGGAAAAGAATAATTATTGATAGTGTTAGTTTTAAATAGCAACAAGTAGCGGACAAATACAATTATTCATATTTTTTTTTTTAAGTTAAACTAGTTCTAGTATTTCTAAATATGAATTGTCAAGATTACTTTTGATTACCTGTTTTTCTTTTATTTTGATTTATAAAGTACGATGCTTTACTTCAATTGAAATTAATCTGTAATTTTATTTAATTTGAATACGTTCAACACAGTATATACTTTTTCTATTAATAATAAAAAAAAACTCTACAAGCCATCAGTAGTGAAGTGAATTTGAAGTAAATAATAAAATAAAACATTAATTAAGCAAGCAAGGTAGCCGAAATTTTGAAATTTTTTTAATTTCTTTTAAAGCTAATATTTTCCCCATATACTTTCCTATTTAAATTATTATTATTATTGGTTTTTAATTATGGGTTCTATTCAATTTAAATTCGATTCATATAGTAATAGACAAACTCAAAAAAGTAAATTAATTAATTAATTAATTAATTACGATATAACCTACACAAACGGTGGTCTAAGTAAAAGCAAGTTTAGATTTAATAACTAATCCACGCGAGTTTTTATTATAACTTTATAAACCTCCGCGCGACTTGCATATAGGAGAGGAACTTCTCCCGCTAATAAGACATGGGAAGGTGGAGGAGATAAGGTAGGAGAGATAAGGGTAGGAAATTTTGGAATATTCATGCACTCATCAATGTCGATTATTATTTGGAGAAATTCAAATGAATTATACTCTTTCATGTAGAAATTATTAGGGTTAACCATTTTTATTAGGGAAAGTACGAGGAGCCAATGAAATATTTATACAATGTGTACACATTGTACAAATACTCTATTGTCTCTTTAACGAAATCCTTTTTATTATTATTTAATTAGTATAAATATTAAAATATTTTTAATAAATAAATTTTATTAATTTATGTGTATAAATATTAAAAAATATAAATACAAATTATATTAATTTATATATGTAAAATTTTAATAAATATAAGTATAAATTATATATTTTTATGTGTAAAATATTTTTAAATAAAAATATAAATTAATATTGACTAAATGTTAACTAAAAAATATAAGATTTACTAACTATATAATATTTTTATTTTATAATTTCTTATCATATAATCATTTTTCTAAAATATTAAGTTGATAAAACTATATGTACGTAAATTATTGTATTTCAAATACATTCTTTATGCGAGAGTCTGTTATACTTTTAACATTTTTAACATGGATTATAATTAATTATACACTTTGTTTTATAAAAATTGGATTGATAACTATAAAATTTTAGTGGTAAGAGTTTTTTAAATAAATAAAAAATCAATATTTTCAAACCAAATTTAAAAGTCGTTGCATAAATACACAGCTTAAATTATTTTGCATGAGTATCAATGGTAGGAATTAAGGATGGAATCAGGTGAGGTGGTCTTTCAAGGACTTTGGGTCTGGCCTAAAAAAAAAAAAGATTTACGCTTATCAATAATCCTTTTCATCTTAAGAGATAGACTAGACTTAGGCTCTGAAAAGTCCATAAGACCCTATTAGGTCACCTATTTAAAATTAGTAAATTACTATACATATGTTATTTTTTAAAAGTGTTATGAGTGAGGTTTAAATTCTAAATTTTTAATTTAAAATTTTTATTATTTATCACTAATCTACTTAATTTTTGTAATAAATATATGAAAAATTTTGTTTGTACCTTATTAGATCTTAGTCTCATTCAATATTTTTTTTAAATTTAAATAATTATCGAAATCAGCTCCTTAAGACTTTAGATATTTTTTATCTGAATTTTTGATAATGGACCTAGAGAAATAATCCAAAATAAGAATAACGATTATCATAAAATCACTTATTTCAAAATGGTTAAAATAATAAAGCTAAAATTTGTACAATTAAAAAATAAAAACTATTTTTTATGAAAAAGAAATGGATAAAATTTTAATTAATAGCAATCATTAATTAGTTTATAGAAAAGAGATAGAAGCTCGTTATGGATGGTCTATATATTAAATAAGTTTGCCTATAAATTAAGTTTTGATATTTCATCTTTAATCAATTCAATCAAACAAGAGAAATAGAAAAATGGTTTATATTCTCCTATCTATTTAGAGAAGTATATTTTTTTTTTGTCAAAATAAAATATTATTGTAATCTTCTTGTAATAGAGAGAAGTTATAATTCTCAAATATAGCTATTCAGTTGTTTCTGTATTTTATACACATTTCTAATTTTGCATTTTTATACTTTAGTTGTGTTATTTATCTATTACCTAACAATGATATTTGAGCCAAAGGTTGTTAATTAATAATTTTATTTCTCGCTGCGAATTATTGGATATTAAAAAATGATAACAAATTAAAGTATGAGATTAAAAAATTCAGTGGGAGTAATTTTTTCTTATGAAAATTGGAAATAAAAGTAATTATGAAAAAAGACAATTGTGTGGCAGTAATTGAAGGTAGACCCGTTAGGATTACAAAAGAAAAATAAGAGATGGATGACAGTGCCATTGCGAACTCACACTTAGCACTAGGTGATTCAGTCTTGTCAAGTGTCGTAGAGAAAAAGACAACAAAAAAAATTTGGGATGCTCTCACCAAATTATATGAAATCAAGTCACTTCACAACTTTTAAAGAGAAGACTTTATATTCTTCGAATGAGTAATCTACTAAAGGATTACTATGTGTTCATAACACGCAGCGGAAGAAAAGAATATAATTCTAAAGATCTATTTTGTGCTTAATTTTATTCAAATAAACAAGATATAGATCAGATCTAAATATCTGTTTACGCTAGTGAAAATCAATTTCTCATTCGATTGTACGAAGGCGCTATGCGTATCCACACCAAGACCAACCTTTGCTGTCAACTCCTTGACCAATAGACTTCTTATCTAAATTGAGAAACCTCTTACAACTCTTGCACACCATAAAATTCTTCTCCAAGAATTAGGCTCACATACATTTATGTTTGCAGAGGTAAAGGAATAAAACTCTTATATATATATATATATAGTATGAGATTTGTTATTGATTATCATATCTTATTATTTTAAACTTGAATCTATAAAATTTATGAATCATATCATAACTCAATTTGAAACAGAATTATTTAGATATCATTCAAATTTAGAATTCAAATTTAGAAATAGAATAACTAATTATTCTTAAATCTCATTTAATATTCTCAATTATCATATTATTATTATATTATTGGTGCTAGCAAAGAATACAATAATATTCTATTTGAATTAATATAATTATTTATTCAAATCAAAATAATAATTAAATAATTTTACAGCAAAGATTAGAATACTCGTTAGTGTATAACCCCATAGGTTCAATACTAAACGGGTAGTAAATTAGTCATACTAAATTTACTAATCAAGGTTGGCGTCTAGCAACACTCCTTAACGACCCGATAGTATGAAGTAATATATTTTTACTAAGAACCCGAGAAGAACAAAGTATAGTTTCTTCCATCTTTCCAGCTTTTGGTTAACCCTTAGAGTATGGTTTAATTGTCAAACTCTAACTTGTTACCATTATTATAATGAACTGTGAATGACTTAAAAAGCTCATTTTTTCATTCATTCAATCCTCTTGGCCAAGGTTTTATTTATCTCTGTCATTATTATCATAAAGCTGAAACTCTTTATCGAGAGTTGACAGATTTTTTATTGACTAATCATTAATTCTAAAAGTATTTAAATTATACCCAATGTCCATTCAACTAGCACCCTAGGGTATTAGGTGTCTGGAATCAAAGTATAATAAATACATTGTCAATTACTATGATAGTCGCAAGTCAAAGAAACTCTATTACTATGTTCATTTTGAGAATATCCTATTGACAAATATGCGGCAATTATAACCATTAAGAATTTTGAAAGTGAGTCAGTTCAATGATCATATCTCTATATGCATCATTTATATCTAATTTAATAAATGAGAATTATTAATCTTCATCCAATGAAGACCATTATATATATATATATATATATATATATATATATATATATATATATATATATATATATATATATATATATTTCCGAATTATATTGTCCTTTTTAATAATCCTATGACCAAGAACAATTTAGATTAAATTATAAAAGATTTATCTCTCAATATTATGATCACTATCACAATTATAAATCTCTAAATTTAATAAAGGACCTTATTATATTAACATTTTAGTATAGTAACAATAACAAATTATTTGATATATGATTGATTGGATTGTGGTCATACTATTTATTTCTAACATCTACCTTGGCAACAGATCAAATTAACAATCTAAATATGCTATCTTTTCAACTATCATAGTTTGATTACAACATAATAGAAAATGAACATGCAGAGCTTCTACTTCAAAGTCTACCAGATTCATATAATCAGCTCATCATTAAATTAACTAATAATATTTTGACAGACTATCTTTTCTTTGATGACATGACTACTGCGATTCTTGAAGAATAATTTAGGCACAAGAATAAGGAAGATATATTAAAGATCTCAAAGCAAGCAAAGGCACTGTTGATGACGAAAGAGAGATCAATGGAGCATGGTTGTAGTGGGAGTTAAAGTAGACGAAAGTTACGAGAAATAAGTAATTCAAATGCTATAATTGTGGCAAGAGAGAGAACTTAAAGAAAAATATAGAGAATGTTCCAGAAGGATCAAGTTCTCAAGGATGCATTGCGAGTACCTCTGATTATGGAGAAATATGGTGAAGTAACAATTGGTTCTAAAGACAGCAAACAGCTTACTGATGTTTGGATTTTGATTCAGAAGCAACTTGGTACATGACTCCTCATCGTGATTGGTTTTGTACATATAAACAAGTATTCGAAGGATCTATGTTTATGGAAACTATCATGCTTTAGAAATGATTAGAATGAGTCATATCAAAATAAAAATATTTGATGGTTCTATTCATTCACTTCAAAGGATAAGACACGTGAAAGGCTTAAAGAAGAATCTATTGTCAATTGGGCAACTATACGAACTTGGTTGCAAGACTCATATTGAAATTGGAATCTTGAAAATTGTTAAAGATACTTTTGTGGTAATAAAAGAAGAAAAGATTGTAGCAAATCAATACATGCTTATGGGAGATACTTTGCAAGAAGTAGAGGCATCAGTTGCTTCAGCAAACCAAGAAGAAATGACGATGACATGGCATCACAAACTAGGCCATGTGTCAGAATGAGGCTTGAAGATTCTTGTAGAACGAATCTTATTCTTGCACTCAAATTCATAAGCTTACCGTGTTGTGAGCATTGCGTTACAAGCAAGCAACACAGATTAACGTTTGGTAGATCGACTACTCGGAGCAAGCAGATATTGAAATTTATTCATTTTGATATATGAAAGTTGTAGAGATGTCCTTAGGAGGAGCAAAATATCTTGTATTATTTATTGATGATTACTGTAAGAGGCTATTGATATACCCGATCAAGAAGAATTCAAACATGTTTGTAATATTCAAGGAGTTCAAAGCAAAGTTAGAACTTGAATCTGGAAAAAAGATCAAGTGTTTAAGGACAGATAATATAGGATAATATGTTGATGGTGATTTTCTAATATTTTACAAACAAGCAGGTATTCAACGGTAATTCATAATTGCATATATACCTCAGTAAAATGGTGTAGCAGAGATAATGAATATGACTCTCCTAGAAATAGCAAAAGTTATGTTGCAAACTGCAAATTTAGCCAAGTCTTTAGCGAGAAACATAGTAATGAGCTCAGATCCAGAAAACAAAGCACAAAAGAGGAAAGATAACCTAGCAGAAGAGATTAAGATAGATGAAATGACAACAAAGAACAAGAGACATGTAACAACACAAAGATCAGCAGCCTCCACCGAAAACCATGAAAATACTGAGTTAAAGTTGCTGTGGGCTTGGGAACTCATGGGCAATGCGAGCCTTAAACAAGCTCATCTAACAAAAAGCTCCAAACCTTGTCTTCCTCATGGAGACAAGGAAGAAGGCGAATGAGATAGTGAGGCTGAGATACAAAGACGGTCTACGAAACGTAATTGGAGTTGATTGTAAGGGCGAAGGAAGACAAAGAGGTGGGGGTCTAGCAATGCTGTGGAACAAGTCAATAGATATCAAATTGATATCCATGTCATCAAATCACATTAAGAGGCTATCTGGACCAGTGAGCTTCTTGATCTCGACTTCATTAGTAACTTCTTTTACCTGGTCAAATGGTTAGGTAGGGGAAAAGAATATTCAAGAACGTCTGGACAGAGCTATGGCGAACATTGAGTGGAAGGAGAAATTTTCAAAGTCAGCAGTCCAGCATTTAACTAGATATAAATCAGCCCACTGCCCTATTATTCTTGACTTAATTGGAAGTGAAAAGTTGAGAAGAAAGAAACAGAAAAAATTCAAATTTGAAGAAATATGGTTGATGAATGAAAATTATGAACACATAGTGGAGGAAACATGAAAAAATAGTAGGGGGGACATAAAGGAGATGCTGCAATTCTGCACTGAGAGACTGGATAGCTGGGGACAAAAAATTTTTGGGGACGTCCCGAGGAGAATTAGGGTAAAGCAAGAGAGGCTGGACAATCTCAACAAACTCCCACAATCCAAGGAAACTTTGAGAAGGACAAAAGAGGTAGAGGCCGAACTAGACAACCTGCTGCAAGGCAAAGAAGTCTGGTGGAGCCAGAGGTCAAGAGCCACATGGCTGAACCATGGAGACAAAAATACCAAGTTCTTTCACCAGAAAGTATCCCAGAGAAAAAGGAGGAATCGGGTAAACTCAATCACAGATGATGCAGGAATCAAGTACGAGGATGAAGAGAAAGTTGAAAAGGTAATGAAAAGTTTTTTTTGAGAAACATAGGAAGAAGTTATAGATGTGAAAGAATCAGTTGACGTGGTGAGAGGTAGGATAAATGATGAAAAATTTGATATTTTCAATGCTGATTTCACAAGCGAGGAAGTCTATCAAGCGCTTCATCAGATGCACCCTACGAAAGTGCCGGGATCCGATGATTTACCAGCCATCTTCTACCAAAGAATGTGAAAATGGTTGGCAAGGATGTCACTGATGCTGTCCTAAAGATTCTCAATGAAGGAGCTGACCCAAAGCAAATAAACCAAACTCATATCTGCATGATCCCTAAAGTGGCAAGGCCTAAACACACTAAAGAGTACCGCCCCATCTCTTTATGTAGTGTCATCTTCAAATTGGTAACAAAAACCATGGCTAATAAATTAAAGATCATCCTCCCGCAAATTATTTGTGAAAATCAAAGTGCCTTTGTCCCGGATAAACTATTCACAGATAATGGTCTGATTGCCTTTGAAATCTTTCACTACATGAAGAAGAAGACAGGGAGAAAGAAAGGTTATGTAGGTCTAAAGCTCGATATGAAAAAAGCGTACGATAGAGTCGAGTGGATTTTTCTAAGAGAGGTGTTAATCTCAATGGATTTTTCAAATAGATGGGTGCAAACAATCTGGAATTGTGTCAATACAACCTCCTTCTCAGTGCTACTGAATGGAGCCCTATCGAAACCTTTCAAACCCTCGAGAGGATTGAGACAAGGAGACCTCCTCTCCCCATACCTCTTCATTATTTGTGCCGAAGTGCTACCGGGCAACCTCATGAAGAAGCAAGAGAGCAAAATGATTCACGGGATCAATATCTCTAGAACCGGGCCAAAAATAAACCATCTCTTCTTTGCAGATGATAGTATACTCTTCACTAGAGTAATAGACCAGGACATCCAAATAACAAAGGAAGTGCTGGTTAGATTCCAACAAGCCTCGGGACAATGAATTAATATGGAGAAATCAGAGTTGTCTTTTAGCCGAAATGTACCTACTATTAGACAAAGGCTGATTCAAGAACGGTTAGGAATAAAGGCTGTAGAAAGGCATTCAAAGTATCTGGGGATATCGACTTTCATCGAAAAATCCAAGAAACAAGTCTTCGAGTACGTCCAAGAGAGGGTGTGGAAAAAGCTTAAAGGGTGAAAGGAAAAGTTCCTATCAAAGGCTAGGAAGGAAGTGCTCATAAAAGTGGTGGTTCAATCAATTCCGATTTACATCATGGGGTGCTTTAGATTACCAACTAGCCTATGTCAACACATCCCATCTATGATTAGTAAGTTTTACTAGGGCTCAAAGAGCGGAGAGAGAAAGATACATTGGATAAAGTGGAAAAAAAGCTTTGTAATCCAAAACAGAGTGGTGGATTAGGCTTTCAAGACATTGAGGCTTTTAATTCAGCTCTCTTAGCTGGAGACTCATTTGGAACTCAAAATCTCTGGCCGCAGAACCATCAGAAAAAAATACTACAATCGAAAAACCTTTTTGAATGCAAATTTGGGGTTCACTCCCAATTTCACGTGGAGAAGTATATGGCAAGCAAAAGGTGTGCTAGAAATGGGTGGTTTCTGGAAGGTAGGTAATGGTAAGAGATTAAAGTTTGGAAAGATCCCTGGCTACCCAAACAGAACGGTTCAAAAGTATGGTCTCCCAACCCACCATCTCTAGACAAGAATTCTAAGTAAAGGAGCTTATGAAGGAAGAGGAAAAAGAATGGAATACAGAGTTGATAAACCAAGTCTTTCTACCTTTCGAAGCAAAATAAATACTAGAGATCGCAATTTCTAGATCAGAGCAAACAGACAAGTTCATTTGGAAAAAGGCATAAGATGGGTTGTTTAGAGTAAAGCTAGCATACCACGAAATTAAAGCACAAAACAAGAATCAATCAACAAATTAGCAAGAAGAACAGAGAGAGGAAGGTATCTGGAAACATATTTAAAAGATTAAAGTCTTCCAAGAACACTAGATTTTCTGTGGAGACTGATGCATAAATCCCTCCCAACTATGAAGAACCTAAGGCGCAGAGGAATTGAATGGCCACCAATTTGTGAGAGATGCTAGCTATGAGAGGAGACGGAAGAACACCTCTTCAAACACTGCGATTTTGCAAGGCGTTTCTGGTTTGCATCACCATTCAATTTAAGGTCTGAAACAAATCGAGAAATTAATGTGAAAGGATGGATTACAGAGATTCTAGGTAAGCTTCAGATGAAAGAACAGGGCATTTTTTGTACCTTACTAAATCAACTCTGGCGAGCAAGGAATTCGATGATTTTTGAAAAGAAAGTGCTAACAATTTAGGAAGAAATAAAAAAATTTTTGGCCTCCCTCTCGAAAAATTCTGGAACACCCAAGCTACTATGGAAAAGTTGAGGAAGAGTCATAACCCACCAATTTTTCTTATGTAGAAGTGGGAAGAGCCACCAAACTCAATACTGAAAGTTAATGTAGATGCAGCCGTTGGTAATATTAATAAGGGAGGTGTAAGAGTTGTTATTAGAGATAACTTGGGCCAAGTCATGGCAACAACTTGATTGTTGGGCTATTCCCTTCCCCCTTGAGGCCTATGAGGTAGAAGTAGATGCTGCTTATCGAGGAAAGAAGATGACTATAGAAAATTGCTTTACAAACATCATTTTGGAGAGTGATAGTATGTAGGTGGTGAAAACTTTTAAACAAGAAAAGGTAAATGACTCTTGTTTTGGTTTTTTAATTACTGACAGTTTATATGTAATAGTTAATTTTAGATCAATTTCTTTTAATCATGTAAAGAGAGAAGGAAATAGAGTAGCTCATAAATTAGCACAATATACTCTTACCAACTCAACTCAAACAGAATATAGATGGAAGATGCACCTACTCATGTAATGAACCTGGCATTGATGAATATCTTGGCTCCTTTGAATTGTAGTTCTTCTATTCTCAGTTAAAAAAATCAATCATTGTTATAGTATTCCAAACTAATCTAAAGAATGTTAGAAGATTAGTAGATTTTATGATTTATAATTATTGTTAATATTTTTAATGGTGTAAAATTACTTATTTTTTTTACTGATTAAATACTAACTAAATTTTAATAAAAATGTTCGCCCTAGAATTTCTCCTAATCACTATTCGCACAAACCAATGCTATTAAAAAACTATGCACACTTACACACCCTAAACGAAGATACTCTCACCGGAAATGGCTTCATCAAAATAATCAGACTCCGGAATAATAATTAATGAGTGTAATAAGTGAATATCAAAACAATAGCTGGTTTATACTCTTTAGCATGACTTGGTCATTGGTTCTACTGGGAATAATATAATAAGACCTATCTACAACCATTTATCTTAAAAAATAAAAATTGGAAAAAGAACCATATATATGCAATAATATAATTAAGCCAATTAATTAAGAAACTAGTCAAAGGGACATTTTTTTAGACTCATTTCCTGTATAATAATAGTATGGTCATGCAGTCTTCTGATGACAAAATATTGGTCTAATTAAGTTTCTTCAGTAGTTTGTTGATTAATATCTTCAACTCTTCATCATAAGCTACCATATATAAATCTACATACTAATTTTTTTCGTCATGTCCATCAAAAACGGCAATCACTGAGTACAAGAACAACCGTCCAAATAGAATCTTTTTTGGGAGTTTAAGTGAAGGAAAAAAAAAAGGAAAAAGAAGAAGAACTTCATTAGGTAGATGGGGGATGTATGTTTTATGCTAAAAATAAAAAGTGACAAAAAAAAAAAACATCCGTGTCTGTGATGATTTGATTTTGTTTATTAACAATAATGTGTTATTTGTGTTATGAAGTTTCAGGGTGTCCTTATTTACGGAACCTTGTCTATTTTGGTTTTGTTCAAAATCTAATAATAATAAGAGCAAGTTGCCAAGTTCACATAATTATTGCTTCTGAAGAAAATCAGGGTGTCATTTGGCCAATAGTTTATTTAGTACGTAGATATAATAAGAACAAACAGTTAACTAGATGTAATGAGTTTTATAAGAAAAATAAGTAGATGCGTAACTTGTCTCGAGAAAATAAAAATAAAAAAATAAAACAACTTTGCTGTTAAAGCGTATTCCACATATTTTTTAATAATAATAACCACTATATATATATTATTGTAGAACATCAGAATAAACTATTAGTCTATTACAAATTAAACATATTTGGTACATTGTCAATTTAGTATAATCGCATGATGCTTCAAACTTTATATGGATTATGGATCTCTATTCGTCCTATTGGAAACAATTTCTTTCCGAATCTTAAATTATTCAATAAAAAAATACCAGGGAATCATTATAAATTTATTGTTTTTGGTTATTATATTTAATTAAGCAATTCAGCAACACATTTTAGTATATATTTTTAAACATTAATAACTAATTAATAACAAAAATAATAAATTCTGATGATCTTTTAATATTTATCGTTTAATAAAGTTATATATAATCTATATATAAACAGTGTTATGTCGTAACATGCTCTTTCATCATATAATTATGATAATCTTTAGAGTTAAAATATGGAAAATGAATAAAAAAAACTTTTATTAAACAAACAAGGCTTGATTATAGGCTCTCCTAATATACCATATTAAAAATTTTTCTTTAATAATAAAAGTTTAAGCAATAATTGTGTAGACTCAAACATATTTTTATACCTTAGCTTCTTGGCAAGCGTACGTAGGAACATTGTAATTATAATAGCCAAGTCGACATTTGATATATATCCTAACATACACAACCGCTGATAATTCAAGTTAATTAAATCATGTTAAAAAAATTTAAATTGTTGATATAATGTATATTATATATAGTAAAGTAGTATAGTTGGCCTGCTGGGATCTAATATTTGGATAGATCTTTTTATCTTTAGAATTGGGTAATTTTATGAGAAGAAAATTTTTTCAACTATTTTATTTTTATATGAATAATAAAAAATTAAAAATAAAATAAAATAAGTTTAGAGTTTCAATTTTGTCCCCAAATTATTGCATATATATTTTAAATAATTATTTAAATATTTATTAAAAAAACTTTAAATGTACAAATTATTTTCTATTTATAGGAAAATAGTATTTTCTTTGGATATCTTTGTCAACTAAATATAATTTTTGAGAGTAAATCACCTGTTTAAAATGAATCAACTAAAAATTATTGAATTGACCTGTTTCAAATTAATTAGGTTATGCTTCCCTACAATGATTTTTTAAGGAGAGGGAGTTCATGTAAATCGTCCTTTCTTACACCGATTTAGTGTGAGACACAGGATAGGGTAAATCAGTTTTACCCAAGACGATTTAGTAGGAAAGGGACATATAAATTGGTTTTACCTACATCGGTTTAGTAGGAAGAGCGCAAGCCTATATAAATTGGTTTTACTCGCGGATTTCGTCTGTAGGTGCGAGGCTATATAATTTGGTTTTGGTCATGACGATTTATTATTTTGCAAATTATCCTACCCCATCTGAGAGAGAATTTAGAAATAGATTTCGATCGAGACGAAAAACTCAAAAAAGTGTTATGTTAGATGATATTAATCGTCTTTATCGATTAGATAGCATCGCTTATGTTTAGACATAAATAAAGATGTTTAGTTTATTGTTTTCATATTAAAGTAAAAGTAAATTCTTAATTCATTAGTTTTTAGAATGATTGTGATAGTATTATTAGTGTAGTTATAAATAAAACTAGATTCGGATATGTAGTATATGTTGTACAAAATTAAGAATAAGGGTATAAATAAGTCTAGAATTTGTTATTGGTTGGACTAGATTTAATTTTCTATAGATAAGGATAAATTTGCCATAAATAAGTCGAGTTATTATAGATGTTATTATCCACTTTAAATGCTATTACTCCTATGAATTTGAAGTATCATATGTTTTCTATAATTAAATAAAAATTTTGTTGCTAATTAATTTTTTAAATTGAATGATTAAATGAAACAAGTTTGCAACAGTAAAACAATATTTACAAATCTTCATTTCCTACCAGGTCACAAAAAGATAATACTTCACAAAATCTTTGCTGAGAATAATAGGGATCTTGTAATAAAACAATTTTTCTACTCACTTGAATCCACAAGTCTCAAATGAGACATTGATTAGATCTTTGCTGCTGAATTTGATTCCCTTTAATTTCTAGATTTCTTTTCTTAATTTTTCCGTTATGGTGGACTAGAGCAAAAAATCTTTCATCATATATTTTGCAACCTCACACATATATAATACACACTGCATTTTTGCTAATTTATATATATAAACGTCTCCTTCCTCATAAATTGTAAATTTGTAATAAATTATTCTAACCTACTAATCCTTTTAACCCAGATTGAGTCATCTCTTGGTAAATTATTCTAAATTTATAGGTAGCCTCACTCCTTGCTAAATCATTTTAACCAAGAACGATTTATATACTTCGTGTAAAAATAAATTATTTTTGGTAACACCAATTTATTAGGATGTGGGGCTAAATCGTTTTAGCTAAGTACAACTTGTATAAGACAAATCTGTAATCTAATTTAAAACAGGACAATCACGTAATAATATTAAGCTCAAATTATTTTAAATGTGTTTTATTCTATCTTTTAAGAATTTTTTGTTGTTTTTGTCTTTTAACTTTTTATTTCTAGTACATTTTTAATACTATACTCACAAAAATAATAACTTTATTATTAATCAATTGAAATGTATTTGTGTGAGAAGGAATAACTTCCTCGTTTAGAACGAATTTTAACAAGCCTTATAGGAACAAAAGAACAGCAGCATCTTAAGTAAAACAGTTCCAACTTTCTACCTTATTTTAGGTGACTAAATTGACATGTGATAAACTGCGTATACAGGAACGAATTTAGAAATATTATTATGGGTAATAATATATATAATATTAAAAAATTATATAAAAAATATATAATATAAGATATATTATAAAAATATATTAATAGAGAATATATTTTAAAGTGTAAAAAATATGTGTATATTTTTTATTAATAAAATGATGGATTTTTTGTATTATAAAATTTATTGATAATAAAATTTATGTCAAAATTTTTAATAACTTTCTAAAATTAAAAAATAATTAACAAAAAATTTATTTTTTTATTTTAATTTATTTTTAAATTATTTTTTATAATATTTATAATTATAAAAGATCTTTCAATTATAACAGTTGAATCGTGTGTGGCAATGAAGGTAAATTTTAATTACGTAGTGGTCAAATAATGATACAGATAGAGTAGTGCCCTTACAAGTGCATATGTATTATTATTGGTTTAATAATATCCGACACTTATATGACAAATTCACATAACACTTGCACTTAATTCCAAACTTAATTATCACAAAATGTCAACTTTAGTGTTTAGTTGCCATGTTGAATAGAATTTTTATGAGTATAATTAAAAAAAAATCAGCCAAATTATTTATTTTAAGAGTAATTCTTTACATACAAGTGATTTTTAATATAAGTTATACAAATTATTCATATTCACCTTATTTTATGTTTTTTTTTGCCTCTTTTTCTTCTTCTTTTTTTTCGTATTTCTTCTTCCTCTTTCTCTTTCTCTTCCTCTTCCGTGTCTCTTTTTTTTCTTTTTCGTAATTTTTCTCTCTCGTTATCATTGTCATCAACACCACCTCTTCCTCCTTTTTTTATTGAAATTTCTTCTCCTCTTTTCGTTTTCTCTTTCTCCTTCATCAAAATCACTAGAAAAAATGAAGAAACATTATTCAAGGTATTGTTTTACTGTTCTTCTAGATTTTTTTTCTAGATTGTCTCTGTCATGTGCCTCATCCTTAACCAGCAAAACATTAAAAGATTTTAAGAAGAAATATACTGTCTCCCCCTATATTGGGTGTATTTCTTAAATCCTTTGGGTGTATTTCTGTAATCGTTTGGTTTATTTCTGTAACTGTTTGGGTGTATTTCTGTAATTCTTTGAATGTATTTCTATAATCGTTTGGGTGTATTTTTGTAATCGTTCGGGTGTATTTCTGAAGTTTCATCATCTTCAAAATAATTTCAAAACTTGATTTCAGAAACCATGAAAATCGAAAAAGACAGAAGGAGATCGAAGGCAAAGAGAGAACGTTTTTCTATACAAATCATACAAGTTATTTATATTCACGCCGTTTTTACGTTTTTTTTTTTTTGCCTTTTTTCCTTCTTCTTCTTTCTCCGTGCTTCTTCTTCCTCTTCTTCTTCTTCTTCTTCTTTCTCTGTGTCTCTTCTTTTTCTTTTTTGTAAAAAAGGAAACGAAGATGAAACACGCGAAGATGATTCAGTAACGCGCGTGTTAGACCCAACTTATAAGACTTATAAACAAAAATAACTTGTATGTGTAGCACTCCTCTTATCTTAAATGGCATCTTTATTTATGTATATATTGGTTTCAGAAATTTTACTTTTTGGGGAAAAAAGGGCAAGTGCAATTGTAACTTACCAAGTTCCAAAATCACATTTACAACTATTATTATTGACATTATTATATATTAATTGATGATGTTGTTACTAAAGGACGCTGGAAAACTGTACTCCATATGTTTTCTAATGCAATGAAGACAAAGGGAAATTAAAAATAAAGACTATTTCCATATATGATCACTTAAGTTTGACACCAATCGCCAGGCAAAGTTTTTAACATTTTTATTTCAGTTTTTTACTTTTTTTAGTTAAAATTTTCAACTTAATTTTTTTTTATAAAAATGCACATACAAACACGAGTAAACAAAATATAAACTGGATATTATCTAGGTATGTCTAAGATCAGTGAACAAATATTTTTTTTTTCTGAAATAAAATGGCAAAAAAAAAATACTGAATTTCTGTGTCTGGGGAAGAAATTTCAGTCAGATTTCTTGACTCAAGTACTGAACAATAATATAGCCACCCACACTTTACATTATTATGCCTAAGAGGCTAAGACACATTTCAGGACAATATATATTATTATTCCTTCTTTGATTTCTCATTGACCCATGTTGCACAATCCAAACACCCCCCAATAATAATAATAATAATAATAATATCAGGTTTAATTAATCATATTCACCAAGCAAATACAAGGTAGAGTACCCACCACTTCACCTTCCACACACAACAATTAAACTCTTCCCTAAACTCTCCCTATCTAAGATCTCATTAGACCTAGAAGACTTGTACATATAGCTTCCAATTCCAAGCTTATAGATATAGGATCATCACTTTAATTGCACTACCCACCTTTTTCATCATTTACATCCAAACCATCTTCAATTCTTCTATTTCCTTCTCCAAATCCCTCTTTGTGCCTCCTTAAAGTTCTAGCAATAATATCTGTAAATTTAAAACCCTAATTCCAGACTGATCGGTGTTCTGTTTTTAATGGAACAGGATCAGTGTTGGACGATGCAAGCAAAGAAAAAATTTTCTTTAGGATACAATAATAATCTTATCACCACCAACAATAACGATCGTTCTTCCTATGACGAATCGTCATGGGAAGAACAAGCCTTTGCCGAAGACGCGGCCGGTGCCCTTGTTGGTGGATGCATATGGCCGCCAAGATCATATTCTTGCAGCTTTTGTAGGAGAGAGTTTAGGTCAGCTCAGGCTCTTGGTGGCCACATGAATGTTCATAGAAGGGATAGAGCAAGGCTTAAGCAACAACAACCCTCTAGTCCCAACAACAAGAATAGTAATAATAATAATGATGAAGTTTTTCAAAGCAATCCTTTCACACCTTTGGGATCATCATATAATACCCTATTATACCCCTCTACTACTTCTTACTATACTCTTATTCCTTCAGCTTCTTCTTCATCACTACCCTCTACTCCTTCTTCTTCCAAGGCTTTATTATTAGCTACTCCTCCATCATTATTTCCACCACTTTGCAATAATTCTTCTTCTATTCTTCTTCACAAGAATTCCCAAGTCTATTGTTCTCATCCATGGTCAAACTTTGGTGGAGATAATCAAAGGTTGTGTTCTAATAATAAGTTCTTCAACCCTGAAGAAGCTGATGTTGAGAAAGTGATCTCACAAGGTAAGGGAAAAAATGATGAAGGAGAAGAAGAAGACGACGACGACGATGACGATGTGGGTGTGAGCTTGAACTTGGTTGTTTGTAGAAGTCATCATCAATTTGAGGCTAAAGAAGAAGAACATATAAGTTTCAAGAGGAGGAAAACAGAAGCTTCATCAATTCCACCATTTTTACCAAACTCAACAAGCTCAGTTGATAGACATAATCATCATCACATGCATCATCCGAAGATGATTGAATTAAACCCTAGCTCCATTGAAGAGCTAGATCTGGAGTTAAGGCTTGGTAGCTGCAGCTCCGAGGTATAGTACAATATTACATTGGAAAAAAAAAAAAAGAAAAATAAATAATGAATATAGTTCAATTATTATTGTTAATTATTACCTATATATCTTTTTATGATTGTTGTTTTTGTTTCTATTACTTCTTTTAATTATATATACCTCACAAGGAAGTTTTTTGTTTTTGTTTTTCTTTCTCATTTTTTTTTCAACATGTTTAATCCTCAATCACAATCCTTCAATGCTATAGCAAGTTTGTAAAGTATAGGATTGTTATGAATGAATGAATAAATGTAGAATATACTTGACATTATTATTTTAACATAATTGGTTATTGATGGCTCCACCGATTCTTACAAGGATCAAATTAAATGAAAGTTTTCAAATACTGACAATGAAAATTCTATATTTGGTTGGGCCTTTACTTTGAATAGTCCAACACATATCTTCTTGTTTCATCCGAACAGATATATTTCTAGTTTTAATTTCTTGCATTTGCTGCTTAGTTTACGTTTTGATGTTTAATTAGGGTTTAACCGATCACTATGAGTACTTAACTATTTTTTTTAAAAATTAGAAGTGAGAGTTGAACTCAAATTTTCTAAATGAAAATGAAAGATTATGTTATTTAAGATATAGTTCGTTGGTATGAGTATTTAATTATTTGATCTTCTATTATTTTCATTGTTAATTAACAAAACTAACGCAAATTTATCTCAGATTAAAGGCCAACATGTGTAGATTTAGAATCAGATAGATTGAGAGAATTTATAAGTTTGATGATTTGTTCACAATTAAGACGAATGATACTGAGTTTTCTTAAAATTTTGTACATTAACTGTATTTTTTTTATTTGTCAAGATTATATTAATTTCTTGAAAACCTCAATCTCTTTTTGAGGAGATTATTATTATTATTTATTATTATTATTATTATTATTATTATTATTATTATTATTATTATTATTATTATTATTATTATTATTATATCATGTTATACTTACATTGTTATTTTATTTAGTGTCACATTTTAAAAAATACTAAAAAATTAAATCTAATATTAACTAAATTTAACAGAATAATATAATCATTATATATTTTTTCTACTTGAAAAAAATAACACCAAATTTGAAAAAAGGTAGAGGTAATTTTTTGAAAATAATCTTTTTTTTTTCTAAGTGTGGTCTAAATGTAGATATTTTATATTAATTATATTTTGTATATATAAAAAATTAATTATATTATACAAATACATATTAAAATATAAAATATATAATAACTACTTTTTAATATAGAGAGTAATTAATCATATTGATTCTAACTAGAAAACATTTGTCTTGTGAGTAATTAAATATATTGATTTATTTTAACTAGAAAACATTTCTCTAGAGAATATGAAAGAGAGAGAATGTAAAATTTGATTGAAGGAGTGGAATTAGGGCATGTATATGTGTATGTGGGGTTTAAGGGGTCAAGGTTACTGAGCATAGAAAATGGAGAAGCAAGCTCTTTTTCCAATTCAGTAATACCTCACTGACATTCTATCAGATAGACAACTAAACAAACCCATAAAAAAATAAACACCACACTCACTGATTGAAGCTTTTCATAGCCATATAAAGTCAGATACATCCCAACACTGATTCCCTTTTCCTTTGTAATTATTCTCATCCCATTCACCTAAGATCTAGTGTATGCATGTGTAGTAGTTAGTATAATGTTTTTTATTTATATATAATATCCTTTGCACTCAATCCATTTGCTTGCTTCTCTCTAACACCTTTTTAATTATTAGCTAACAACCCTCTTTTCTAAATACCTCCAAATTTTTTGCTACCTACTCCAGAATCAAATTAAACCATAATTTAAAAAATTGAACGCATTTTTAAAAAGTATATAATATATACTAATACACTAAGTGAAAAAGGAGTGTAATACATCATTTTAAATTGTGTTTACAGTATTATAGAGATATCATTATTAATCATGTATTTTTTTATTAATTTAAATATTAAAAAAAATTGTTTTATGACTTGTCATCAAAATTTTTATGATAAAAAAAATTTAGAATACGATTATTATTATATTGTTATCTCGTAAAAAATAAAAAATATAGCATAAGTAAAAAAAAAAGAAAATTGATTTTTATTTAAAAAAATATAATAAAAATATAATTATTCATATACTTTTTTCTATCAAATTTAGCTTTTAAAAGAAGTTATTTTATAACAAATTGTTATAATGCCTACTGTATTAATATTATAGCGACAATAGTAACTATTCTATATATGTTTTTTTTTATCCATTTTTGGATAATATGATATAATATATAGAGGAGACAAAGAAGAAAAAAAAATTAATAATGAATTTCACGTCACTTTTCATATATAGAAAGTGAATTCGAGTATCATATCATTAAAAAGTTTCACTAATAAGATAAATGCCTTTGCAATCGTTTTTTAATAAGAAAAAGTCTAGGAAAAAAAGAAAAGTGAGCTATTGGATGAAATTTCACACCAATAAATTATTATTGATGATTAATTGATGCTACCAATCACAAATGTTGTTGGTCCCCTAGCATAATTGTAAGCGCTTAATTAACATTAGAAAAAAACGAAGTAAAATATAAAATGCAATAAAAAAAAAGACTTAATATAACCAAAAAAAAAACAACGATAAGAAAAAGCAAACCCACCAAAATTTAATAAAATAAAATCGATTTTACGTAGGAAAAACCACTTTATTAACAAAAGTTCCGTATAAAAACTTAATAAAAAAAATAGAGTACAATACACCCATATAAATTTAAGGACACTTAAACAAATACAATTAAATAATCACAAAGAGAATATTATTCCATCACGGCTCATATCACCACAGGTGTTAATTAAATAATATATAAACTTTTGGTTTATTGCTTGTTCTATGTGAGAATTAGGTGTACAATATACACATACACACACACACTTAATGACAAGCCATGAATTATAGTATATATAAAAGAATGAAAGCGTGAACCCCAAAATTCCCCTATAAACCCTAACCCTAGGAAATGGTGGTGGTGGTGAAGTTTTGATGCATAATTCGCTGCAGGACACAAGGCGAGCATTCTGGGTACTTCATTCTGATTGTTACCTTTTAATAGGAATTTGATGGAACATCCTTTGACTTTAATGAAATTTTGTACGTATCAATGTCATTATTGAAACATAGCTTTCATATATACTTATATGTATGTATATTCAAGAATTTAATTAAGCCATACCCAACATTCATTTAGATCATATATAGTTCCCTTGTAGCCTAGAGAATGATGACTTGAAGGAGGGTATCATCACATTTCTGAATTTATTTTTGTGCAATGTAAGTAGGAAATATTTTATTAGAACGGTTAATTTTTATAGGTAATTTACCATGGATTGGGGTTTTATTAATGCAAATAGCTAGTATTACTACAAGAATTAAATCTTTTTAGAACCAACTTGGAAAGATTAATTTACTCGTTTGCTTAAACAAATATCAAGAATTTGAATTTTACTTTATGCATGTCGTAACTTATTGGTCAATGAGGTATAAAAATATCAAAAGTTAATTATATTTTGTTCTCAAATTTATTGTAATTATTTTTCGATGAGTGTTTGTTTTTTGTCAAATTTGCATGTGAATGGGAAAGTAAGAGAAAAGAGAGTTGTTGTAATTAATATAAGGGAGTGTAAGAGGGATTTAAAGGCAGTTGGTGGGCTTTGTCTTCTTTTGGGGTTTGAGATGGGTAGGGTCTCATAAACACAGCAAGGAATCATTCAAGTTTTTGGGATGAAGTTGCAGACTTGCACATGGCAAAATATGTCGTTTCTCTATTCTCTTCATTTCTTAACAGCACTGTAGAATAATACAATAGGATTATATATAGAGTGAATCACTTAAATATATAAATAAAAGAGGGAAAGAATAATATATAGCATATATATTGTTATATATTCTCATATATACTGTTAATTACTGTATGTATATTGAGACGAATGTTAATGTCCTCTAGAGAAAATAACAAATGCAGTGCCTTTTAAAACTAATTTGTTATTAAAGATAAAAATATAATCAAATATTATAAATTTTATATTCTAAATCCTAAAATCTAAATTTTAAATCTTACATAATAAATGAAGAGTTAAACTAATTTGGGTTAATCGAATAATTAATTTACTCGTCTATTTAAATAAGTGTCAGGTGTTTAAAGTTCTCCTTATGCATACAGTAGCGACAAATTTTTAAATAAAATTCAAATTTTTGTTTAACTAAATAAAGAATTAAAATTTGTTTAATTAACAAAAAGTGCAACACTCATTATTTAATAATTTTTTTTAAGAATGAGAAGTAATATCAAACTTCTATAATCGAAAAGTCTAAAGTGTGATTCTCATTGAAAAAAATAAATAAATTTAATATACAAAATTTTTTTAAAAAATAAATAAAGCGTTATAATTTGTATGATTTTTTTAAGATGAAAATTCAGGTGCAGTTAATTTTATGTGAATTTGATAGTTAATTTCACGTAAATTTAATAGTTGAGAGTCCTTAAATAATTTAAATAATTTAATTAAACTTTTATCTAACGATTTTCAATTATCAATTTCACCAATTTTACATGAAGGTGACTGCACCTGAATTTTCAATTTTTTAAATAATTGATTATTGAGTCAAAAACAATTTTCTGATCTAATAATATATGATTAAATGATTTTCTTGTATAATTTATAATCACAATGTGCATGAATTAAATACTAATTATTAATAGCAAATCATTAGTTTGGAGAATCAGAATTTTCAAAGGGAAATTAAACTCATCATCATCCAGTCTATTGGGGGTTGGTATTGTCTGTTTGGGATTTTATTCTTTATAATTAGTATGACAACTAAGGTCTAAATAAAGAGTATATTTTTGCATGGGGGCAAGTTCCCTTTGATCACGAGCACACTTACATTGCATAAAACAGAATCTTTGTTTTTTTGTATATTGCATGTCTTTCCTCCTCACTGCTGATCTATTCGTAGATATATGTGGCCTTATTCCTACTGTGTATGTATATCCTTTCATATATACTTGCGATGAAAAATGTGAGGAATAACAACTAATAATAATTAATTGAGATAAGTATTGTTTTGGTTTCTTATGTTAAGGGTTGGAATCGAACTCATTTCTGGTGTATATTTTGATTTAAAAACATCCTTAACGTATTTTTTTGTATTAAAATCGTCTTTTTAAATTTTTTTGGACAAAAATACTCTCCACTACCATCAGCACCTTTGCCTCCATCATCACCACCATCACCACCACCTTTACTCCCACCACCACCATTATCTTTACCTCCACCACTAAGAAAAATAACATCAATAAAATCAACACAAATTCAACAAATTCAAAAATCAGAAATTCAACAAATCAACACAAATTCAACAAATCCAGAAATAAAAAATTCAACAAATCAATCCAAATTCAACAAATTCAGCAACCAAATCAAAAAACAACAAATCAAAATCAGAAGCAGAGGCAATCACAAATGCAGAAGTAGAGACAGTCATAGAATCAGAAACAGAAACTCAAGTAGAAGCAGATGCAAAAGAAGAAGATGCATTCAAGCAGAAGCAGATGCAGAAGAAGAAGATGCTGATGCAGAACTCGAAGCTGCAGAAGCAGATGCAGCAGAAGAAGCAGAAGAAGCAGATGCAAAATCACCGCTGCTGCTGTCCGAGAAGCCATCTCTTCTGCGAACCAGGACTGAGGAGAGAGAGGGCTGCGAAGGAGGGAACTGCTCCGCCCATCGCCGCCTGTGCTGCCAGATCCGTCACGGTCAGCTGCCACAGGGTCGCCGTCAAGCTGCGTCGGAGGAGGGGGCGCCATCGCCGTGCCTCCATCGTCACTGAAGACGCCGGTGGTCGCCGCTGCCTGTGAGGGAGAACGCGTGAGGCGGTGCTGTGAATAGGGATTCTGCCACCAGAGCTGCCCGGAACCCCCTCTTCCCGGCGCTCCCTCTCTCTTTCCCCTCTTCTCTTCTCCCCGTCGCAACCCCTCTCCTTTCTTCTTTCTTCTGGCAACGGCGACGGCAGCTCCAAGCTTCGCCGGCGCCGTCCCCCTCTCCCCCCTTCCCCTTCCCCCTCTCCCTCCCCTCCCCCTTCACATTTCCTTTCAGCCCCCACCCCCCAAAAACGCGTTTCCTCTCCCCCCCACGTGTTCTTTTCTTCTTCTTTTTTTTAATTTTATAAATTTTTATTATTAAAATAGGGGTATTTTTAGAATAAAATTAAAAATTTTTTAAAAAAGGACGATTTTAATACAAAAAAATACGTTAAGAATGATTTTAAATCAAAATATACACCAGGGACGGGTTCGATTTCGACCCTCAACCTGAGGAACCAAAACAATACTCATCCCTAATTAATTTTAAGAATAAATTGTTTTATAATTTAGATTATATCTATTGAATTACTAAAAATTAGATATCATAGTGTAAAAATGTATCTTTACTTATAAAAATTAGAAATTAAAAATTAATGGAAATTGTCTCAGTCTTTCTCAACTAAAACCTTCTGTATCTCAGGTAGTGCGGTTGAATTGCAACTCCTTTTATAGAAAAAGAGTTCCAGAGGCGGTTTCGGTATATCGGAGATTGAAACCCTAAAGTTACTATTTATATTTGAGTATGACACCCATTAAATCCTAAAGCCCAAATAAAAATAGTATCTAAAGCCCATAAAGATAATATATATTTGGTTTTATTCTCATTTAATTCCAAAGTCATTTAATTTAAAATAACATAATTTGTTATTATAATTAATATATGTATTACCCACAAACAAATTAGGAAATTAAATAATTTCCTAACAATCTCTCACTTGGGCTATACATATATTCTTTCTTGAGATAATTACATCTTATAAACTTTATGCACGCATTTGAATACTATTTCCCTTATTACTTTAACAATATGGTCCGTCTCATATATTAGATATGGAATTACCGCATCTTTTATCACATTAATGTCGCGACTGAACCACGATAATCACCATCCTAATGTACTTAATGACATAGATTAAATTTGCATGAGTAATATGAAAATTACATGCCAAGTGATCTCATGCATGTCTATTTTCAGTTGGTCTAACTTTAAAATTTTATCGAGATCAAACGCAAAATAAATATTACAAAATATTTATTTTCACATAACATGAAAATAAACCATCAACTTAATTCTGCAGAAAGATAATTCAATAACTGTCATAGAACATATAGCATAAAATAAACTCCCACTAAATCAAGGCATCACATATATTGATACTCATCCGAACAGTGTGCTTATGAAATACTTTAGGAATCAATCCCTTGGTTAATGGGCCTGCTAGCATATACTCTCTTCCTATATATTCTATGAAAATCTGTTTTTCTTAAACTTTTTCCTTGACAACTAAGAACTTGATGTCTATATGCTTCAATTTCGGGTCAAGCTCTGATTGATGTTAGATTATAGTATTGCTGACTTATTGTCACAAAATATTTTCAATGGCCTTCAATGTCATCTACTATACAAAGTTTGGTGACAAGTAAAATTTCGTAACCATATGCCATGTTTAAATGCCTCAAAGCAAGCAACATATCTACCTCCATTGTTAAAGAAGCTACAAGAGTCTATTTGTTACAAGAGTCTATTTGTTAGACTTCTATGTAATAGCTCCTCCAGCCAACATGAAGATACAGCCTAAAATAGAGCGTTTACTATCTTAGCATCCTCCAAAATCAGAATTAGAGTACCCAACGATCTCCAAATTTTTTTTATCTCCGATAAGTAAGCATGTAATCTTTTGTTCTCTTCAGATAACATATTATGCGTTTAACATCTATCCAATGATCCATGCTAGGATTGCTCAAGTATCTATCCAACATTCCCACTATGAATGATATATCAGAATGTGTGCAGAATTGAGCATACATTAAACTCCCTAATGCTGATGCATAAGGTTTATCATGTATTATTGTCCTCTCAAGATCATTTTTTGGGCATTGCTTGAGATTGAACTTATCTCCTTTAGCTACAAGTGTGTCCATTGGTATACAATTTTCAATTTTTCATGCCATATCTACTTAAAATCTTTTCGATATACCTTGAGAGCGATCTCTTAGTATCTCAATTCCTAATACAAAAGAGGCATTACCAATATCTTTCATTTCGAATTTGTTTGATAGAAATTTTTAGTTTCATGCAACAAGCCTATATCGTTACTAGCAAGTAGAATGTCATCAATATATAAAACCAAAAATATGTATTTACTCTCACTGAACTTGTGGTATACACGTTTATCTATAATATTTACCTCAAAGCCATACGAGATAATGACTTGATGAAATTTGTGATACCATTGACGGGAAGCTTGTTTGAGACCATAAATGATTTTTTTTAACTTACAAACCATAGATTTCGAATCACTCGATACAAAATTTTCTGATTGTACCATAGACATCATTTTATCAATGTCACCATTGAGAAATACTGTCGTTACATCCATCTAATGTAGTTCCAAGTCAAAATGAGCTACTAGTACCATTATGGTTCTAAAAAAATCTTTTGATGATACTAGAGAGACAGTCTCTTTATAGTCTATGTCTTCCTTTTGGATAAAGCCTTTAGCGACTAGACGAGTTTAATACATCTCGACATTACCCTTAGTATCCCTTTTGGTTTTAAATATCTATTTACAACCAATTGGTTTCACACCTTCAAGTAATTCTACAAGATACCAATACATCATTGTCTTTCATAGACTTCATCTCTTCTTTCATGGTACAAATCCACTTTTCAGAGTTAGAACTTTACATGACTTAAAGAAAATTGATAGGGTCATTTTCTGTCAAACCAATGCCATTCTCATGTTCTTGGAGATAGACTATATATTCACTCGAACTTGCACTTTTCCTTTTTCTGTTGGATCTCTTTAATGGCACTTCTTGAGGTTGTTGAGCTTGCTGTATGGGTTGGTAATAAGGAGAATTTTCATTATTCTTCTGTATTGTAGTAGTATCTTGAGCAACAACAATATTCTCATTATTCTCTTATATACTATAATTGGATCTACAGTAGGATTCTTATTGTGCTCTTGTATTGTACTGCATCTTAAAAAATAATAGGTACAAAGATCTGATCATTATCAGTTACAGAATCCTCATCAAAAGTAACATTCCTAATATTTTTTTCTCCCCAAACTTAACATCCTCAAGAAATTTTGCATTTTTCATTTCAAAAATAGACCTTGATGCATGATTGTAAAACTTGTATCCCCGTAAACGCTCAGTGTAACCAATAAAGTAGCAATTAATTGTTCTTGAGTCCAATTTTCTTTCATGCGGCCTATAAAGTTGCGCATCAGCTGAACATCTCCAAATATGTAAATGCTTTATACTGGGTCTTTTTTCAGTCCATATTTCATAAGGAGTTTTGTTAACTGCTTTGCTTGGCATCCTATTAAGAATGTAACTTCGGTCTTTAAGACTTCTCTCCAGAGTGATTCAGGCAAAGAAAAATGATTAAGAGTAAACTACCATTTCTACCCATAAAAGTTAAAAACGCTGACATATCTACCCATAGAAGATAAAAATTACCATTTGTACCCATAAAAATTGATTTTCACAAGCAAAATTACCCAAACCCTAAATAATTACATAAAATTCCCAAACTACCCCCTTCTCTTCTCTCACGTACGCACCCACCCTCACTCACTATCTGTAGCGTCTAAACCACCATTACCGTAGCATCATCTCCCTTCCTACTCTCTCTCTCTCTCTCTCTCTCTCTCTCTCTCTCTCCCTCTCTCTTACTCACTCACTTTTCCTCTCTCACCTCTTGAACATTACACTACAACAAATATGGGCTTCAGCAACGCTAAAATCTGTAACGGCTTAAAACCGTTCTCTTAGATGATTTTAGACAACGGTTTTTTACAGTGTTACTGTTGAAGTTCAATTTTTTATTATTTTATAGCAACAAAATAAAACCGTTCTCTTTGACTATTTTAAAGAACGGTTTTATAACCGTTACAAGGATTTGTTTTAAGCAACGGTTTGTAAATGTTGTTTAAATAATTGTACAAATGACACGCTTAAAAACCGTTGCCTAAATTGCTACACTTTAAAATCGTTCTATTAGATAGTCTTAGACAACAGATTTTATAATGTTACAGCTGAAGTTCAATTTTTCATTACGTTATAACAACAAAATAAAACCGTTCTCTTAGACTATTTTAAAGAACGGTTTTATAACCATTACAACAATTTTTTTATCAAGTAACAATTTTTAATATTTAAATAATTATATAAATTAAAATATATATATATATATATAAATGGTTTATTATACTTATTTAAAATTGTATTTTCAAAAAATTTTTATATTAATTAGATATTTTTTTATTTATAAAAATTTTACTAATTAAAAAATAATAAAAATTTTATATACTTTAATTTGAATAATTAAATTTTAAATTTTATTTATAATTTAAAAAAATTAATTTAATTATCTCTAATTATTAAATTAGTGTATTTAATTAAAAATAATTTACAAATTGACAATTAAATAATATTTTTATATATATTATTGTTAGAAAAAAAATTAATTTTTAATTTTTAAATTATTCTTATTTTTATTAAAAATACCTATACTAATTCTAACCCTTTTCCCCCAAAACAAAACTCTAATTGACACTAACTCTAAGTCTCTAACTCACACTCACCCTCCCTCCCTCCTCTCATTGCTGCCACACTCCTCACACACACAACACAATACACACGCCAACACACCCACGAAAGAAAGAAAAGAAAGAGAAAACGAAGAAGAAGGGTGAAGAGGGGAGGGAGCCGCGCCGCCACCGCACCCCGTCGCGCCCAACTCGCCGCTGCGTCCTGCTGCAGCCGTCACCCGCGTCATCGTCGAGGAGAGAGATGTGTTGCACGAGGAAGACGGAGTTGCTACTGCGTGTTGTCGCTGTCGTCGTTACTGCCCTGGCCGTCGATGCTTCTCGTTGTTGTTTGTGGGTTGTCACCTCTTCTGCTTCTGCTTTGCTGCTTCTGCTTTGCTGTTTCTGCTTTGCTGCTTCTGCTGTCACGCCATCGTCTGCTCTCCTACATTTTCAAATACCTGTTTCCTTCATGCAGAGTGAGTTTCTTTTTCTTCTAATTCTAGTACAGTTATTCATTTGTCCATTTTTTAACTTTGTAACCGTGTTTTCTGCAAGTCCCTTTCTTACTCATGCTACACTAATTGCTTTTTTTTAATTCAAAAAGGAAAATTGATTAGGTGTTGTGACATTGGATTGAATATTGTTCATATTATTGTCTAAACATAAACTGTAGTCTATGATTTTTGTTAGGATTAGTTGGATTATTTGATAGAATGTAATCCCTAACAAGGTACTAGAAAAAATATCATTGTATTCAGAATATGGTTCATTGAAGTTAGTTGTAGTTGTCTGCAGTTTAGTTCAGGGGTATGTTGTGCAATTGTGCTGTTCCTACTTTTTTTTTTTTTAACTTAAGGGATGCTATTTTACTACAAAACCATCACTTGTTTGAATTGCTAGAATTTGATTGGGCGTGCAGTTAGGTATACAATATGTTCATTTAATTGAATGAATTGAGAAATAACAGCACCATTAAAGTGAAACAACCATTTCCCAGTATTTCTAACTTCTCCCCACATATTGAGGAAAGTCCTACTTTTTTTTTTACTTAAGGGATGCTATTTTACTACAAAACCATCACTTGTTTGAATTGCTAGAATTTGATTGGGCGTGTAGTTAGGTATACAATATGTTCATTTAATTGAATGAATTGAGAAATAACAGCACCATTAAAGTTAAACAACCATTTTCCGGTATTTCTAACTTCTCCCCACATATTGAGGAAAGTAGCCACTTTAGTGGATATAAGTTATGTGTAGTTTATGTGGATAGTTCAATAGTTATGTTCATTGTATTGTGGCTTTTAATCTGTATTATATTTTTTTGGTTGTGTTTCATGCCTGATTTGGCTTCAAGTATTTCTCTTTGGGGGCATTACAATCTGGATGTCGTTGCTTCTGAATCGTGCCGTGTCACTGGTTCTCTGCCTCCTCATTGTGGCTCAACTTCTGTTTAGGTAACTCAGGTGTCTCTTGTTCTATGATTTTAATTGATTTAGTTTCTGTTTTTATTTGAATATTGATTTGGTATAATACTGCCTGTTTTGGTCACTGGTTCTCTGGCTAAAAGTGCATTTTCTGTTGTGGTCACTGGTTCTCTGGCTGGAAATGTATTTTTTATTTTGGTCACTGCTCTATTTTGGTCATTGATTCAAAATAGGAAAATATTAATTCTGTTTTGGCTGGAACTGTTCAATGCAAATAAAATTGATTGTGGGTCACCTGCCTGCATCAATAAGCGTCAGGTATAGTTTTTTTTAGTTATTCAGCGATTGAGTTATAATTTGATTAAATGAGTAATTGATTAATGATACTACTGTGAATGGTGAATTGAGGTGAGAAATATGGTGAGTTTATTCATTGTTCCTTATTTTTTTCCTGTTTTCTCTGCATAGTTATATCTTTTTTTTCTTGATCCTTGTAAATTAATCATTATATGTTTTAGGGTGCTGCTACTCTAAATTATTGGAAGCTGGTCATCACTGTTTGAAAAGAACAATGCATCACAATTGCCCTGTTTGCTTTGAGATATAAACTATAAAGACTATTCTTCTATTATGGTAAAATCTTTTGGGAAGAACCCCATGATTTCATTGTTTGGTTTATGAATTGGTTTCACTTATTATGAATTTTGTTGATTGTTGCTATGATGATGTTGATTTATTCTGCCATTAGTTACTTTGTTGATTGGATTTTTTTTCTTTAATGAGATTTTGTTCTGAGAAATGTTAGGAGAAAATAGTTCTGCGTCGTCATCGGTTCCTACTTTGTCATCCACTGCTATTCCGTGCTCTCCTCTCTGCTTGCGTCCACTGTGCTGTCCCCCACTTGGTCTGCTGAGGTTCAGTGTGTGTTTGGATTAAGCTTATTTTCTATTATAAATCTAAGAGTCATTTAGATGATTATGTTCTCTCTATGTAAAAAGTTAAGCATAGAAGTTTTGTTTGAATTCAATTTAGTTTTGGATTAAGCTTATTTTCTATTACTAATGGTTGTCTTTTAATTGCTGGTTGGTTTATCTTGTTAGCATGTAAAATGGCTGAGAATTCCGAGTTGATTCTCTCAATGGATGTCTTAGTGTTTCACAAAACGAGTGTTTAAATTATGGTAATTTTCAGGGATTAAATTTGTTTGATGACTCAGCTGAGTACATTCTCGGTGGCAACAGACTTGGAAACAAATTTCGCAGCTTGTCTAAGATCCAAGTCCTTAGGAGTTCCTCATCAGATAAAGAGAGAGCAAACAATGTTGCTAAGATCAAAGTTGTGATATGCTTTGTGTTGCATGTTTCTCTTCTATGCTTCTTGTAGTTTGCATTATGTTTGATGCTAATCAATGTTCTTTTAGTTACTTTAGCAGTTACATGTTGATTGAGAATGCTACTTGCTACATCAGGTTCTTAGTCGGTAATGGCTTGGCTAGTGTCAACATGTATAGATTTTAAACTTTGAATTTTTTTGAGTGTGCAAACAATGAATTAATTGATTCTAATTTGGATTTGAATTTCGTTTGGTGTATTTTAAGTTGTAAAATGATGCAAAGCAATAAGTACTACTTTTCTTTATTATGTATATTTTTCTTTAGTGATTTGATTTAAATAGTTAAGCTTATTTATTCACATTAAATTAAAAAAATAGTTGGAACTAATTTCAATGAAACATGAGAAACCAAAGAATTATATATTATAAAAAACCGTTGTCAAAAGTCACAAAAGGTAATGGTGTTAAAACCGTTGTCAAAGACAACTATAAAATGGCAATGGTAATAAAACCGTTAATGACACTAATGGCAATGCTTTAAAACCGTTGGCTTTGTGAATAATAAAACTACAACAGTTTTAAACCGTTGCCTATCCAGTTATGGTTTTAAACCGTTGCGTCATGAAAGAGAACGATTTTAACCCGTTGCCTATCCAGCAACGGTTCTAAACCGTTCTTTAAAAATTATTGTCAAAACCGTTGTCTATACCAATGACTTTGGCAACGGTTTTTTTGTTACCGTTGTCTTAGGTAAAAAACCGTTGCCTTTGAGCATTGGCAACGGCCGCATATACCACAGGTCAAAAACCGTTGCCAAACCGTTACCTAAAGTTTTAGGAACGGTTTTTCAATCTACGGTAACGGTTTTTGAACGTTGCGAAAACCCTTATTTGTTGTAGTGTTAAAATAACCCAGCCATTATCCTCTTCAAAATCACAAAATAGAACAAACTCAGATCAAATTGAAGAATAGAACATGCATAGATTCAAAATAAAACTCTAATTTCTTAGAACCTTCACCAAAAATTGTCAATTTCTCATATTCAAGATCACTATTTTCGTTACAAATAACACATAGCATTAATTTGATTTTGGCGATACTGGGAGGAGATGACAAAAACGCTCGCTAGGAGAAAAAGAGAGAAGTAACACCGAGAGATGGAGAAGACAAAGATATGACATTTGAAAAAGGAAGGAACTCAACATTGAAGAAGTTGTGGTTGGCAAAAATAAAAGACTCAAAATTGCTACTTCTTGAAGCCAAAAACCTCCCGAAAAAGAAGAAGAAGAGGAGGGGAGGAGAAGATGGAGCTCGCGACGGCAAAAGGAGGAACCACCATTAATGTACAGAGGAGAGAGAAGAACGACAGAGAAGAGAGAGACATCAATAGGAAAAAAAGAGGAAGGAGAAAAGTGCAAAGAGGGAGGAGAGAAAGAGAGAAGAACGATTGAAGAAGATAGAGGATAAGGAAGAGAGAGAGTGTGTGTGGAAAGGGGAGGGTGCTGCAGATAGTGAGTGAGGGTAGGTGCGTGCGTGAGAGAAGAGAAGGGGGGTAGTTTGGGAATTTTATGTAATTATTTAGGGTTTGGGTAATTTTGCTTGCGAAAATAAAATTTTATAGGTACAAATGGTAATTTTTATCTTCTATGGGTAGATATGTCACCGTTTTCAACTATTATGGGTAGAAATGGTAGTTTACTCAATGATTAATCATACTTCTTATCATGTCCTAGGAGTTCGGTTCCGTCGCTCTACAACACCATTCATGCGAAGTTTGCCTGGCATGGTGTATTGCGAAATAATACCACACTCCTTTAGGAAAAGAGTAAAAGGTCCGGGATGTTGTTCACCTAAACCATTATATCTTTCGTAGTATTCACTACTACGATATGATTTGACAGCTTTAATTTTCTTCCCAAGTTGAAATTCAACTTCAGCTATGAAAGATTTGAAAACATCTAATGCTTGGGACTTTTCATGAATTAAATATAGATACCCATAACAAGAGTAATTGTAACACCCTATTACACAGAGTTTTACGCTTAAGTCGTAGAGCAGAGGTAATGTGGTGTTACGGACCTCTAGACAGCAAAATGAATACATAATAGAGAATAAGATAATATACTAAGAGCCTTGAAACAAAGACGGGTAAGCAAAAATCGCAAAATGAAAAGCGCAACGCTCAAAGGAAAGGATTACTTGTGTGCTAAGAAACCTAATAGGAACATGATAAAACAATAAACGAAAGGATAAAGAAAAGCCAAGAAACAGCATAACTAGCCCCTGACTTAGCCTGCGAAGCTAAGGCTGACCAGAGGATACATATATACATATAAACATATATAAGTGTCTCCAAAATATATCAAAATACCAAAGTAAACTCCCATCTCTCCCTCAACCTCTAAGAGGAGCAGCATACATAAGTTACTTGGAGAGTAAGCTACACAAATATATACATATATACAAATAGAAACCAAAATACACCCAATGACTACTTCACTTTCCAAGATCCAGACGCCTAGCGAGGAGCCTCTCGACCTGCATCTAAAAAATAACAATACAATATGGAATAAAACCCGGAGGTTCTCAACATGGTAAAAGTGCCACACGTATAATAAATAAGGTCCTGAGAATACCACATGCAATTCTAGAACTCCATTATTCAGTTATCCAACTTAAGTACTAACCAGAAGCGATAAATAGAGGTAGGTGTTGTAATTGTACCTAACTTACTCAAGTTCCAACTTAACCCAGCACCAGACTATTTCCTCCGTTTTCTCCATCCTTCCATCATTCAGAATGCAACAGAAACAGGCAACCAAACAAGTTCACGCACAAGTAGTGAGCAGATAGTACAAGTAGCAAGTATAACAGAAAGTAGGTGATATTTATCAATTAGGCATACCCAGGAAATACATAGCAAACAATACAAACAAATGCAGATGATGCATGCCTGTCCTATGGCTGATGGAGCCCATCCGACGGTTATCCAGCCAACCCGACAAGTCCGAAAACATTGGACTGTTCCCCATCGCGCATCCCAAAGAGTCTATGCATAGAGTTCACATTCATATTTCATAAAATCACTCAATGGGGACTATCCATACCCGGGAATTTATACGTGCCCAGACACCCTTACGACGTAGGGTCAATAGAGTATCGAGATTCAACCTGGAACACGTGGTGGCGAGCCACGGCTCTTACCCAGGGAACTCGTATCTCAGATAGCATTATTCATAAGCCATTTCATAGTCATAATCATCATTTAATCATTCATCAAGCCATGGCATGTTAACTCCTTTTATTAACAACCTCCCTTTCACATTTTTTATTATCATTTCCTTATAATTCCTCTTGATTACCCTTTTTGGGGTCCTGACCACACTATTTATCAAACTCTTCTCAACCTTCTTAATATCAAATAATCTTAAAATCAACCCAACTCTAACATTAAATCAATCACATCACACGAAGACTAAACTTTAACTTCTTGAACCCACGACTATCACTAAGACATCATTGACACTCTATTTTCTTTTCTGTTTTTAATATAGCAAAAGAACTCGGAATTGCACAAACTTTATGTCCAGGCGTTCATCTTGAAATAAGCTTTCTAACAAACTAAAGATCATAATTTTCTGATTTCTCTAGCCTCAGGAATAAAGGAAAAACCGTGACTGCTCTACAATGCAATAAACCCTCAAAATTAATGTAGTTAAACTTTACTCATCCAGATTTCTGATTTCTTTCTCAATTGGTTCTGAGTTAATACCATTTTTAATGAAGAAGTTACATTACCTGGAAATTAAGTAAAAATGAGTCAAAATCTAATTTTGAAACCAACAAGCTTAGTACCTTTCAATTTGAATAACTTTTATTACAAAACTCCAATTAGCTAAATTTTGATTTGGGAACTCCTAGCTCATCCAGAAACAAGTGTGTCTTGGTTGCAACCCAATTGCTATTCAATTCTAAAAGTTACAAGCATTGGAAGTTGATGCATAGCTTGCTGAAATCTGTTTCTTTTCAGCTTTGACCACCAATATTCAAAAATTCACAACTCCCAATCCTCAACTCTTAAAATTCTGAAGTTTTAGAGAAATAAAGAAAGTTAATCAAATTTTATAACAAAATTGTTTTTGCTCCAAAACTCAACTCGTAGAAGTCGCAGTAAGACAAACAAGTTTCTGCCATGTTTGACCTTTTCTACTGCAGGACAGATTTAACAACCTAACTTTAAAAATTTGTCATAAATTGTATATTTAACAAAAAGGCCCCAAATTTTCCAGTTTAGTTCCTTATAGTCCCAAGTTTAGCCCAAACTTAGTCTCATACAATTCTGATCATTACATAATTAGTTACAGCATATGCAATACCACCACAACACAACTCTACATCCTTATTAACAAACACCAATCCTAATCCATCATAAATAAATATAAGAGCACACCATTAATAACTTCCACATCTCATAATTCTGATATATAAATCCACCAACAAATCTATTACAATAATATTACAAGGCTAATCATTAAATACAACAAACAATTCAACTTATCCTATGGTTCTTCTAACCTAAGTTGTCACAACACTGTAAATATTAAACGTGCGAAACTTAAACCATACCTTGGCTGATCACTTAATTCACCCAAGGCAGCCTCTCAACACAAAATCACAGCCCCTCCAAGCTCAATCAAATAGCCCCAAAGCAAGCCCTATCACCAACAAAGCTCTAAGTAATCCAAATTCAAGTCCAATGCATAAACACCCTCTTAAACTACACCTAATACACATGTATATGCTCCAATTCAGTTTTTTGTCACCAAAAATAAGATTGAGCTAGGGTTAGAGCATTCTTACCATACCCATATGCTCAATAGCTTGAGCCCACAAGTTCCGAAAGCTAACTTGAACCTAGAACATAAAATTGGACAAGATTTACCATAGGTTTCCAAGTTTACCAAAGAAAGAGGGATAAGAATTCTGAACTTAATAAGAGGCTTATCAGTAAAATTGTTTTGATAGAAAGGTAGAGCTCGACGCACTGAGCGCGTGGCCGCAAACGGTGCGGCAATCGGAGCCCAGACGGAAGAGTTATGGTAGTGAAAAGGAAAGGTGAGGGTTAGGGTTCTTCTTCCCTCCCTTGCTGTTTGTGTCGTGACTTTAATGAAATGGAGAAGATGAAGCTGCTGCTTCATTTATGCTATGGGTCCGGTTGGACCCACGAGCCCAGTTTGGGCCCCAGTTCAACCGGTTCGGCCTTTCCGGTCCGATTTTGGGCCAAATTTTCGAAATTGGTATCAAAATTCTCGTTTTGACGAGCTCTATCCTATTTTGATATTAGTTTTGCATTTTTAGCTTTCCTAATTAAAATTCAATTTATTAACTAATAATTTACCGATTTTAGTGGGGTTTACATCCTACCCACCTAATTAAGAATTTTGTCCTCAAAATTCAGAGGGAGTTACCTAAAAAGAGGTGTGGGTAGTCCTTTCGCATCTCTGATTCAAGCTCCCAGGTATGTTCTTTAATACCAGCCCGACTCCAAGCTACTTTCACCAAAGAAACTTCCTTTTCGTGGAGACGTTTGGTGCTGGTATCATCAATCCTAACCGGAGTTACTGGAAGCGTCTGGTCTTCTCTCACTTGGACTGATTCCGGCTCTAGGACATGACTAGGATCAAAAGTGTATTTACGAAGCTGCGACACGTGGAACACGTCATGCAGGTTTAAAAGATGTGGTGGTACCGCGATCCTATACGCCACTGGTCCAATTCTCTTCAGGATTTCGAATGGCCCAATGTAACGGGGATTTAACTTCTTGGTTTTGATGGATCTCCCTATTTCAGTGGTCGGAGTAACCTTCAAGAAGACGTGTTCTCCTTTCTCGAATTCTAAGGGCTTCCATCTTCGGTCAGCATAGCTCTTCTGACGGCTTTGAGCTTCAAGCATTCGACTCCGAATTCTCTTTATTTGCTCGGTGGTTTCACTTACCATTTCTGGTCCTATCAAGCTCTTTTCTCCTGCTTCGTACCAACGTAATGGAGACTGGAATTTTCTTCCATACAAAGCCTCATATGGAGCCATTCCAATACTCGCATGATAGCTATTGTTATAAGCAAATTCTACCAGAGGCATATATCGATCCCAGCTCGTCGGTTGATCTAAAACACAAGCTCTTAACATGTCTTCCAAGGTTTGGATTGTTCTTTCTGATTGGCCATCCGTTTGGGGATGATAGGCAGTGCTTAGGCTCAATTGAGTGCCAAAAGCTCGCTGAAATGCACCCCAGAACCGTGATGTAAAGCAAGGATCTCTATCCGATACAATGGTGGAAGGTACGCCATGCAACCTCACAATCTCCTTTATATATAAGCGCGCCAACTCCTCTATAGAATAACTTATCCGAATAGGCAACAAATGAGCTGACTTGGTCAGTCGGTCTATAACCACCCAAATAGCATCACAATCGGTCTGAGTCCTTGGTAAGCCCAATACAAAATCCATAGCAATGCTCTCCCATTTCCACTATGGAATCTCCAAAGGTTGAAGGATTCCTGCTGGCTTTTGGTGTTCAATCTTAACTTTCTGACAAGTTAGGCATTTAGAAACATGTAATGCCACATCATTTTTTATTCCTGGCCACCAGATCATCGTCTTTAAGTCTTGGTACATCTTAGTGCTTCCAGGATGAATGGAGAACCCGCTCTTATGAGCTTCCTCCAATATGTTCTGTCACAAATCCCCGACATCTGACACAATTATCCGGCCTTTGAACCTCCACAACCCATCTCTATCTTCTGACACTCTCCATTACTTGCCTTTCTCAATCGCCGGCAAAATCTTATACAATTCTTGGTCATTCTGATGAGCCTTTATCAGTTCAGCCTTGAAGTCGCTTGAGATCTGTAACTGGTTTAGGCATAAAGTCCCAAACTCTTCTCTGATTCCCAGTTTCAATCCTTGGAAGGCTCCCAACAACTCTTCCTCTCTTAGCATCATCCAAGTAGCACATAGGGATTTCCTACTCAAGGCATCTGCCACTACATTCACCTTTTTCGGATGATAGTTTAGTTCAAAGTCATAATCCTTCAAGAGTTCCATCCACCTCCTCTGACACATATTCAATTCTTTTTGCTCAAATAGATACTTTAGACTCTTATGGTCAGAGAAGACTTGAAATTTCACTCCATAGAGATAATGCCTCCAAATCTTCAAGGCAAAGACAATGGACGCAAGTTCCAAATCATGAGTTGGATAGTTTCTTTCATGAGGTCTTAACTGACGTGAGGCATAAGCTACAACCTTATGATGCTGCATCAACACGCATCCTAAACCTTTCAAGGACGCATCACAGTACACCTCGAATGGTTCTCTCGGCTCAGGCAACACTAATACAGGGGCGGTAGTCAATCTCTGCTTTAAGGCAAGGAAACTCTCCTCGCACTCGGGAGTCCACACAAAAGGAACATCCTTCCTGGTCAGCTTAGTCAAGGGTAAAGCGAACTGTGAAAACCCTTTAATGAACCTCTGATAATAACCCGCCAAGCCTAAAAAACTCCTGATTTCTGTCGCTGAAGTTGGCCGCTCCCAATTCATCACTGCCTCAACCTTAGCAGGATCCACTGCTATTCCTTGCTTACTCACCACATGACCAAGAAATTTCACCTCAGACTTCCAGAACTCACACTTGGATAGCTTGGCATACAACTTCCTATCCTTCAAAATTTGTAGCAGTGTTCGCAAGTGTTCTGCATGCTCATCCTCGATCTTAGAATAGATAAGAATGTTGTCAATAAACACAACAACAAACTTATCCAGATATGGATGAAAAATTCTGTTCATGTAATCCATGAATATCGCCGCAGCGTTAGTTAGTCCTAAGGACATCACGGTATATTCATAGTGGCCATAGCGCATTCTGAAGGCAATCTTTGGGATATCCTCATCTCTAACCCTTATCTGGTGGTATCTGGATCGTAGATCAATCTTGGAGAACACGCCGGCTCCCTGTAATTGGTCCATCAGGTCATCAATCCTTGGCAACAAATATTTATTCTTCACTGTAACCTTATTCAACTGCCTATAGTCAACACATAAGCGCATGGTTCCATCTTTCTTCTTCACCAGTAATACTGGCGCACCCCACGGAGATACACTTGGTCGGATAAAATTCTTACCTAACAGATCCTCTATTTGAGACTTCAATTCGGCCATTTCCAGAGGCGACATCCTGTAAGGAGCACTCGAGATTGGTGTAGCCCCAGGTACTAAATCAATAGCAAACTCAACTTCCCGTTTCGGTGGAAATTCATCAATATCATCAAGGAACACCTCCAGAAACTCACGCACAACTGGGATTTATTCCAAGTCTTGATCATCACCCGAAACACCCACAGCTAGCAACAATATCCCCTGACATTCAGCCCTAGAACAGTTCACTATCACGGAATTCAAGTAATAGTTATTCACTACAATCGGGCCTTCAGTGTCTTCAGGCATGAAATACACTGTTTTCGCCAAGCAATCTAATAGAACGCGGTTCTTGGATAACCAGTCCAATCCCAGAATGAGATCAAGACCAGTCATCGGCAAACAAATTAAGTTATGCACGAAATCACGCCCTTGTACTCGAAAAGGAACTTGGAGGCACCCTAACCTAGTCACCATAGCCTCATGGGTAGCATTGTATACCTTTAAATCATACCCAGTACTACTATTTTCAGTCCTAGCTCATTAGCCTTCTCAAATGCAATAAAAGTATGTGAAGCTCCAGAATCAAACAAAGCATTTAAAGTTTTACCCGCCATCTCACATTTACCTCGGATCAATGCCTCTGACCCCTCAACGCCTATAGAAGAAGTAGTGTATACCCTTCCTGGTTGCTGCACCCTGCCTGTCTCATATCTCTTCTTCTCTGGGCAACAACTAGCCAAGTGTCCCGGCTGCCCACAGGAGTAACAGACTCCAGTCCCAAACCTACATGGTCTTGAATGATACTTTTCACATATGTGGCAACTCATATCCTGCTGTGGTTGCTTACCCTGTCTCCTTCCCTGATTAACATTGGTATTACGCCTCCTGGAGTTGCCTTGCCCCTGATTATTCTGAGGGACAAAGCTACCACGCTTGAACTATCTGTCTTTGGGTGTAAAATTTCTCCCTGTGGTCCTCTGGAATGGTATCCTCATACCCCCTTTTTCTATGCAGCCCTTCTAACACAATCCTCCGCCACCCTGCTCCTATTTACCAACTCAGAAAACACTCGAATCTGCATAGGTGCCACGAAGCTCTAAATGTCACTCCTAAGGCCTCCTTCATACTTTATGCATTTCCACTCAGCAAAGTCCTCAAGAGCTCTCTGACAGATGCGTGAGAAGCGGCACAATTCCTCAAATTTACTGGTGTACTCAGTGATAGTCATCTGTCCCTGTTTAAGCTGAAACAGTTCAAGTTCTCTAGCATTTCTAACTGAAGTGGAGAAATATTTTTTATAAAATTCATCTCGGAACAACTCCCAAGAGATCACAATCCCATCAGGCTACAGAATGCGCCTCATGCCTTGCCACCAGTGCTGAGCTTCACCATGCAACTAGTAGGTCCCAAACTCAACCCACTACTCATCCGGAACCTGTTGAGCCTGTAATGCTCGCTCAATGGCCTGTATCCAATTATCAGCATTGGTCGGATTCTGAAAGTTGGAGGGTGAACCTTCAGGTAAGAATGCAATGACATTGGACCATTCTCATCATTGTTACCATTGTTTCCATTATTAATTTGGTTTCCCAGGGCTTCAGCTTTCGCTTGCATTGCTGCTGCCATGTTGCCTAATGTAGTCATAAAGTCTATAGGATTAGGAGTGTTTCCTTATGCCTCAGGCATGGCGTTGCCTATTCGGCCTCTACCTCGCCCGCGTCTGTGTCCGCGAGTAGACATCTGGTCCCTATACACACCAAACAAGTGATATCAAGTTGATCAGTCTCAATATCACAAGTTTAGTACTTTAAGTCCCAAATGTATGCTCATGAACGTTTATGCCACATATATCAATTAGATATCCTAATAGCACATAAACACATACACAGAGAATGCACAAAAGCACAACCAGTCCGTCCTCAGGCTCTATAGGAACGAACTGCTCTGATACCATAATGTAACACCATATTACAGAGAGTTTTACGCTTAGGTCGTAGAGCAGAGGTAATGTGGTGTTACGGACCTCTAGACAGCAAAATGAATACATAATAGAGAATAAGATAATATACTAGGAGTCTTGAAACAAAGACGGGTAAGCAAAAATCGCAAAATGAAAAGCGCAACGCTCAAAGGAAAGGATTACTTGTGTGCTAAGAAACCTAATAGGAACATGATAAAACAATAAACGAAAGGATAAAGAAAAGCCAAGAAACAGCATAACTAGCCCCTGACTCAGCTTGCGAAGCTAAGGCTAACCGGAGGATACATATATACATATAAACATACATAAGTGTCTCCAAAATATACCAAAATACCAAAGTAAACTCTCATCTCTCCCTCAACCTCTAAGAGGAGCAGCGTACATAAGTTACTTGGAGAGTAAGCTACACATATATATACATATATACAAATAGAAACCAAAATACACCCAAGGACTACTTCGCTTTCCAGGATCCAGACGCATAGCGAGGAGCCTCTCGACCTGCATCTGAAAAACAACAATACAATATGGAATGAGAACCGGAGGTTCTCAGCATGGTAAAAGTGCCACACATATAATAAATAAGGTCCTGAGAATGCCACAGGCAATCCTAGAACTCCGTTATTCAGTTATCCAACTTAAGTACTAACCAGAAGCCATAAATAGAGGTAGGTGTTCTAATTCTACCTAACTTACTCAAGTTCCAACTTAACCCAACACCATACCATTTCCTCCGTTTCCTCCATCCTTCCATCATTCAGAATGCAACAAAAACAGGCAACTAAATAAGTTCATGCACAAGTAGTGAGCAGATAGTACAAGTAGCAAGTATAACAGATAGTAGGTGATATTTATCAATTAGGCATACCCAGGAAATGCATAGCAAACAATACAAACAAATGCAGATGATACATGCCTGTTCTATGGCTGATGGGGCCCATCTGACGGTTATCCAGCCAACCCGATAAGTCCGAAAACCTTGAACTGTCCCCCATCGCGCATCCCAAAGAGTCTATGCATAGAGTTCACATTCATATTTCATAAAATCACTCAATGGGGACTATCCATACCCGGGAATTTATACGTGCCCGGTCACCCTTACGACGTAGGATCAACAGAGTATCGAGATTCAACCTGGAACACGTGGTGGCGAGCCACGACTCTTACCCAGGGTACTCATATCTCAGATAGCATTATTCATAAGCCATTTCATAGTCATAATCATCATTTAATCATTCATCAAGCCATGGCATGTTAACTCCTTATATTAATAACCTCCCTTTCACATTTTTCATCATTATTCCCTTATAATTCCTCTTGATTACCCTTTCTGGTCCTGACCACACTATTTATCAAACTCTTCTCAACCTTCTTAATATCAAATAATCTTAAAATCAACCCAACTCTAACATTAAATCAATCACATCACACGAAGATTAAACTTTAACTTCTCGAACCCATGACTATCACTAAGACATCCTCGACACTCTATTTTCTTTTCTATTTTTAATATAGCAAATGAACTCGAAATTACACAAACTTTATGTCCAGGCGTTCATCTTGAAATAAGCTTTCTAACAAATTAAAGATCATAATTTTTTAATTTCTCTAACCTCAGGAATAAAGGAAAAACCGAAACTGCTCTACAGTGCAATAAACCAAAAAAACTGCAGCAGCATGTGATATTCAAAATTCAATATAAAATCCAAGTTAAATCCAATTACTTTAAAAATTAATGTAGTTAAACTTTACTCATCCAGGTTTCTTTCTCAATTGGTTCTGAGTTAATACCATTTTTAATGAAGAAGTTACAATACCTGGAATTTAAGTAAAAATGAGTCAAAATCTATTTTTGAAACCAACAAGCTTAGTACCTTTCCATTTGAATAACTTTTATTACAAAACTCAAATTAAGCTAAATTTTGATTTGGAAACTCCTAGCTCATCCAGAAATAAGTGTGTCTTAGTTGCAACCCAATTGCTATTCAATTCTAAGAGTTACAAGCATTGGAAGTTGCTGCATAGCTTGCTGAAATCTGTTTCTTTTCAGCTTTGACGACCAATATTCAAAAATTCACAACTCCCAATTCTCAACTCTTAAAATTTTGAAGTTTTAGAGAAATGAAGCAAGTTAATCAAATTTTATAACAAAATTGGTTTCGCTCTAAAACTCAACTCGTAGAAGTTGCAACAAGACAAACAAGTTGCTGCCATGTTTGACCTTTTCTGCTGCAGGACAGATTTAACAACCTAACTTAAAAAATTTGCCATAAATTGTATATATAAAAAAAAGGTCCCAAATTTTTCATTTTAGTTCCTTATATTCTCAAGTTTAGCCCAAACATGGTCTCATACAATTCCGATCATTACATAATTAGTTACAGCATATGCAATACCACCACAACACAACTCTACATCCTTATTAACAAACACCAATCCTAATCCATCATAAATAAATATAAGAGCATACCATTAATAACTTTCACACCTCATAATTCCAATATATAAATCCACCAAAAAATCTATTCCAACAACATTACAAGGCTAATCATTAAATACAACAAACAATTCAACTTATTCTATGGTTCCTCTAACCTAAGTTTTCACAACACCGTAAATATTAAACGTGCGAAACTTAAACATACCTTGTTCGATCACTTAATTCACCCAAGGCAGCCTCTCAACACAAAATCACAGCCACTCCAAGCTCAATCAAACAGCCCCAAAGCAAGTCTTGTCACCAACAAAGCTCCAAGTAATCCAAATTCAAGTCCAATGCATAAACACCCTCTTAAACTACACCTAATATACATATAGATGTTCCAATTCAATTTTCTATTACCAAAAACAAGATTGAGCTAGGGTTAGGGTGTTCTTACCATACCCAGATGCTCAATAGCTTGAGCCTACAAGTTCTGGAAGCTAACTTGAACCTAGAACATAAAAATTGGACAAGATTCACCATAGGTTTCCAAGTTTACCAAAGAAAGAGGGATAGAAATTCTGAACTTAATAGGAGGCTTACCAGTGAAATTGTTCGGATAGAAAGGTAGAGCTCGATGCGCTGAGCGCGTGACCGCGAACGGTGCGGCGATCGGAGCCCGGACGGAGGAGTTATGATAGTGAGAAGGAAAGGTGAGGGTTAGGATTCTTCTTCCCTCTCCCTTGCTGTTTGTGTCATGACTTTATTGAAATGGAGAAGATGAAGCTGCTGCTTCATTTATGCTATGGGTCTGGGTGGATCCACGGGCCTGGTTTGGATCTCGGTTCAACCGGTTCGACCTTTTTGGTCCGATTTTGAGCCAAATTTTCGAAATTGGTATTAAAATTCTCGTTTCGACGAGCTCTATCCTATTTTGATATTAATTTTGCATTTTTAGCTTTCCTAATTAAAATTCAATTTATTAACTAATAATTTACCGATTTTAGCGGGGTTTACAGTAATCATCTATGAACATAATAAAATACCATTGTTCACTTCAAGAGACAATAAGGAATGAGCCACATATATCGGTATGTATCATTCTAAGACATCTTTAGCTCTCTTGGCACCTAATTTTCTTTCGTTTATCCTTTTTTTCTTTATGCACTCAATGCAGACTTCAAAGTCTACCAAATTTAGGGATCCAAAAATTTCATCCGAAACGAGCCTCTGAATTCTCTGTTTAAAGATATGACCTACGCATTTGTGTCATAATGATGCCGAATTCTCAGTTAGTTTTTGTTTTGTACCTGTTTGCAGTATTTAATTTTTATAGGAATTCAAATCAAGCCTATATAGATTATCCATCAAAGAATCAGAGCAAATATTATTCGAATTATAAAAGAGACTGATTTTATTGTTTTTGAACAAACAAAAATAACCTGATTTGTCCAAACAAAAAACAGAAACTAAATTCCGTCTAAACGATAGTACATAAAATGTCTCAAACAAATCCAAGTAAAACCCACTCATGGAACATAATCTAAAGGTTCCTATAACTTTGACTGTAATTATATTGTCGTTTGCCACATAGATATATCTTTCAGTATCACTTAGCAGTTAGCTCCAAAAGCAACCCTGTATAGTAATACCTACATGAATAGTAGCAGCAGAATCTATCCACCAAGTATCAACAGGTGCATAACTTAAACTAGCCTCAGAACAAACGAAAGTAAGAATCATACCATTCTTTACATGCCAAGTGGCATATTTAGTATAATCCTTCTTCATGTATCCCACCTTTTTACAGAAGAAGCAGGTTAAAACTTGATCCTGTTTCTTAGCCTTTGTCTACTGAGAAGGCGCATCTGCAGTAGTATCACACTTTCTTTTATACTGAGAAGATGAAATCATGTGAGCACTTTCAGTCTTATCTTGCTGTAACTTCTCTTCTTCTTGCACATAGTGAGATATAAGCTCATTTAGGGACTAAGTGTCCTTCAAAATGTTATAACTCACTTTGAATTGTCCAAAGTGTGTAGGAAGAGAGATCAAAATAAAATGGATGAGTAAATCTTCAAACAACTCTAACATTAGTGCTTTTAATTTAGAAGCAAGATGAGACATTTCCAAAATGTACTCCCTTATGTTTCCTTTACTTTTATATCTTATAGAGACAAGTTTGCTCAAAAGGTTATTTGCCCCCGCCTTTTCATTCTTAATAAAGAATTTTTCAACATCTTTTAGGAACTGTTTGGCATCTTTATCCTCAGTAATTGAGTTCTGAAATTCCTCAGGAATTGAGCATTTCATGATCATATATAATGCTCATTCGACTGGATCTCTCCCACTTCTCTATTTTAATCTCATTGGGATTTTCTAAAGTGGAAGTAGGTTTCTCCTCTTGACTTTGTTTGGTTGGAAGGAAAGAAATAAAAAGGAAAGAAGAGAAAGGAAACACTACAAGAATTTGACAAATTAGCGACGAATTTTTGCGAGAAATATTTTTTGTCACTAATCCGTCACTAACTTGCGAGGAATTAGTGACGCACTAACGACAAAATTAATGAGCGGTCACAAAATCCCGAACTTGAGAAAAACGACTGATTAGCGAGAGATTTATGGGTAAGTTTGTTTCTCGCAGATTGACTTTTGTAGCTAAAAAAAGAGCGAAGAAAATTTCCTCGCTAATTTCTCGCAAATTAATTAGCGAGTGACAATATTCTAGCAAATCAGTCACTTAGGAGTTCAATCGAATAAAAGTAAAGTAGCGAGGGATATTATTGTCACTATTCCGTCACAAGTGTTTGATATACAATTAGCGAGAAATAATTCACACACTAGTTTGTCGCTAAATAAACTTTGTGTGAAAAGGCTAATTAGTGAGGAACAATGTCTCTAGCTAATCCGTCACAAAGACTTGAAATGCATTCTGCGATGGACAAATTCATAGCTAATTTGTCGCCAAAGTTTTTATTTTTAGCGAGCAATTCGTTTCACGCTAACTTGTCGCATAACATTATAAAATTCAAAATTTGGGTAGCGACAGAAATAGTCGTCGCTAATTCGTCACAACAGATATATCATTCAGCTAGGAAAGTGTTCCTTGCTAATTAGTCGCTAAAGTGGAAATATGGATATTGAGCGCCTATGACCTAAGTAGCGAGAAATTTGTGACTGTTTAACAACTGACACACTTCATTCGCTGATTTCAAGTCGCTGATTAGCGGGCGAAATACATTTGTCGCTAAGTTGTCGCAAGTTTAATTTAGCGAGCGACTTGGCAACTGCAATCTTGTCGCAAAGCAAAAGCTATATCCTACCTATTTTGTAGCAAATTACTCGCTAACCTCGTTGGAAATCAGTCGCAAAGTTATAACAAATCCAAAGCTAATCGAGAAAATTTTAGAAGTAACTAGTCGCAATTGAGTGACTAATCAAAAGCTTATTTAGTGAGGAATTAGCGACCGTTTAATAACTGATAGACTTTTCTCGCTTATTTCATTTTGCTACTAATTTGTCAGAAAAATGTTAGTCTTATTCTATCCTTATTCCATGTTGCTACTACTCACTAACCTCTATATAAATCCATAAAAAATTCATAAAAAGTTTGAAGCAAATTTGTCAAGCACGCTAATGTAATTTGTCACAATTTTGTCACTAATTTAAAGCTATTTTAAATGAGACAATAATTAAAGTCTCAAAGTCGTGACTAATAATTAGCTAGCTAATTTTTAATAACTAATAATTTACAATATTCTAGCAAGAAGTCCATTCTCAAATATTTTACAAACAACTCAAATCAAAAGCTTTTTCTTAAAAATTATTTTTTCCCTTTTAGATCACAAATTTGTCGTTATTTTTAATGGAAAGTTTGCTGTTAATTTGAATTGAAGTTTAAAATTAATATATTTTAAAGATAAATTAAAAAATTCAATATTTTTAGAAAATGAGAGCATAATATTAATATTTTCAATTAAAAAATATAGGATAAAATACTTAAATAAACCAAATGCATGCAAATATTACTTTATCACCCAAAGTAAAAAATGATACGTGAATCTTCCAAAGGTGTTTTTTATACCAATCGAATAAGGGTAATTAGATTTACAAATTTTAGTAGTAAATCGAATTAGACTAAATAGATTTATTAGGTGAGCTTTAACTACACATAAATCGAAACAGGTAATATCAATTTACACATTCACATGTAAATCGAATCGAATCAGGCTAGCCAGATTTATGCATGGACATGGGTGGTATGTTTCCAAATAAATCTAACCAGCCTAATTAGATTTATATAGGACGGAGGGTTTTATATAAATCTTAGATGAGTATTAAGAGACTATGCCATTTGAGCTATAGCTCGTTCACATGCCATTGATTTATCAGGGTGATTTGTCCTAATAATAATAATAATAATAATAATAATAATAATAATACATATTCACGATCACAAAAAAATTATTTTCTATAATATTTTTTAAGCAAAAATAATAAATATTTAAAAAATAATTGAATACGTGCTCACATAAAAATACATTGAATATTATATTATTATGGTTTTTTTTTAATAATTTAAATATTAAAGTTTATAATTTAATATTTTTATTCTACTTAAATTATCATTAAGCTATGGACAAAAATAAATATTTAAATGTAAAATTGAAATTAATATCCAAACACCAATAATAAAGAGTACAACCAGTTAAAAATATACTTAAAAATATCATAAAAAATTTTATACTTATCTGATAAAATTATTATTATTATTAAATACTATAGAGACGGCTGGATGGTAATGTTTACTTCTACATAAATATTAAATAATAATAATTTATTATTATTATTATTGTTGTTGTTGTTGTTGTCGTCGCTTATAAATACCAAATATGTATTTTATAAATAGATTTAAAATTAATGCACTAGTACTCAACTTTTTTTTAATATATACTCAATTATTTATATAGATTTGAGAGAATAGAATCCAAATAAATTTTTAACCCTAATCTCATATTTACGTAGAAGTAAATATTACCATCTATCAGTCTCTATAGTAGTTAATAATAATTTAAGTAGAATAAAATGTTAAATTATAAAATTTAATATTTAAATAATTAAAATAAAATCATATTAATATAATATTTAATGTTATTTCAATGTGAACATGTATTCAATTATTCTTTAAATATTTATTATTTTCTCTTAAAAAATATGATAGAAAATAATTTTTTGTGGTACTGAATACATATTATTATTATTATTATTATTATTATTATTATTATTATTATTATTATTATTATAAATTACCCTAATAAATCAATGGCATGTAAATCAAATCAGGGCAATTAGATTTATATAAAGTCTTTCTATCCGGTTCGGTTCATTATTAAGATCAGACATGCAATTGATTCGGCAATAGCGGTCAAATAGTTAAAAACCAGATGATTTTGTCACGAACCGGACTCAGTTTAGGCAGTTGATGACCTGTACTTTCTCCTTGACCTGCGTACTCCACACGTAGACCAATGGGGATGTGGATCACTGTAAGAGCATCTATTTGAATCCCCTTCAAAAGTGGTGTCTCTAAGGTTCGATCCTTGAACCTAAGAGTGAGTAAAAGATGGATATTTGACTTTAAAATCAAACTCGTAAAAAATGCAAGTCTAAACGGCTTTGTCATAGCTATCAGAACCGAATCGAATCGGACCGATCGGTTCGACAGAAAAAACAGTGAATTGATGTCCTATTCGGTTCGGTTCATTATTAAGATTGGATTTGCAATTAAATCAATCAATGGCGGTCAAAAGTTGAAATCGAACAGTTTTGTTGCGAACCGGATTCGGTTTAGGCAGTTGACCCGCACTTCCTCCTTGATCCGCACACTCCACACGTAGACCTGCAGGGTGTGGATCACTGTAAAAGCATCTATTTGAATCCCCTTCAAAAAGTGGCTTTTTAAGGTTCAATCCTTGAACTTGAGAGCGAGTAAAAACCCCTATCTCACTGTGACAAGTGAATCTTCAATAGATTTAATGCTTATCATTATATATACCTTATTATTTTACTAAACACTCTAATGTAATTTGTCACAATTTTGTCACTAATCTAAAGTTATTTTAAATGAGGGAATAATTAAAGTCCCAAAGTTGTGACTAATAATTAGCTAGCTAGTTTTTAATAACTAATAACTTATAAACTGAGGAACCGAACCAACAAAACTCCAAAAAATACCCTTTTCTGACTAAACCTAACCCTAGCACATCACTAACATACACACGATGCCGCACTCACAAATGACACACATCACCCTCTTCACTCTCACAATCGTTCCCTTACTCACTCACTCACTCACAATCGTTTCCTCACTCAGCGCCACTGCCACCGCGAGCAGCGCTTCTGCCACTGCTGTCACGCACAGAGAACGAGTGAGCGAGCCCTTATTTTTTCACCTTCCGTCTCCGACAACCGAATTGCCATCATGCTCTAGTCATCTGGCCTTCATCTCTGCTTTTTGGTTTGCCATCGTTGAAATCATGCTATTCGTGTGACCCTTCATCTACGTCGTTGAAGCCGTGACATCCGTCCAGTTTTTCGTCTTCGTAGCCACTGACGCGCAATCGTATCTCTGTTTCCAGCCCCATCATCTCCATCATCTCACCATCTAGCGTGTTCCGTCGCCCTCCTCGTAAAAATGCAAGTCTAATACTTGCTTACTATTTAACAGTTTATTTAACAATTTGTCACTAATCAATAAATTGTTACATACATAAAATGAGATTCAAATGTCAAATACTTGCTTACTATTTGTTTATATGATATATTGTTCTATAAATTATATTCAAAAAAATTTTTTATATATAAATATCAATAATATATTTAAATTTAACTAATTTGTAAATTTTAGTTGTGAAAACATAAATTATAAAATATAAAAATATTCTTAAATAAAGAGTAATACAATTATTTTATTTTTTTTATTTTAATATAAGATCATTGACATTTACATAAATATTTTTGTGTTTATTAAAAAAATCTTATCTATCTTATAAAAGAGTTTTTAAAATTTAAATTCTTTTTTAAAAAATCAAAATGAAAATTAAAAAAAAAACAATAACTCAAAAAACAAAACAAGTTATATTAATTTAAAAAGTGTTTAATTTCAAAAATTGAAAAAACACACATATATTAGCGCCTTCTCTATAATTTCAAATTAAAAATTGCATAATAAACTTCATTTTTAGCGCTTTAAATTAAATCAGAGATTGAAAATTAGGGCATGATTTCAAGCTTTTAGCCCTCTCTCAGCTCACTCCCTTGCCCACTCTCAAGAGTCTCAGTCGTCTCTCATCTTATCTCGGCATTCTCTCACTCACTCCCTTGTGCTTCCACCCTCAGAGTCTTCTTCATCTCATCAAAGCTCCTCAAAATCTTCTTGTCTGCGTCAAATGATGGATAGAATCTTCTTTTCTGCGTCAAAGATGCTTCTCGGTGCTGCATTGATTCTACGCGCTGCACTGCTCCTCGGTGACCCTCAATGACGACGCCACCAACAGTGGCTGCAAGGTGCGACGGTTAATGCGCCGGCGCTGCCCCCTTCTTCTCTGCCACCACCAATCACGCGAAGGTTAGCCCGGCACCACTAGAAGCCCCTGTGAAGCTCAGTCAGCCACCACCTCTGCTCGACCGCCCCTTCCTCTGTTCTCAAACTCAGGTAAAGCAATGTTTTTTTTCATTTTAAAAAAGAAATTAATTAAGATTGATTCTGAACTTCTGATTGATGTTCTAAATTACTGGTTATATGGGTTGAGATTGGGAACAAAGTTTTGTTTATTGTTTCCATTATTGTTTTGAATTTCAGATAATTGTTTTGATTATTAGTAAATTGATTATTGTTTTGAATTCTGATTATCAGTAAATTGATTACTCCTCTGGTTGTTTGTTCTGAACTTTTTATTATAAGGTGAATTTGTTGTTTTGATTATTGTTATTATAAGGTTTTTCCATTTGTTTTCTCCTGATTTGTTCTTGTTTTAGTTGATGTGGTTATTGTTGATTTTTCATATTATTGTTGTTATAATATTTCTAATTATTGTTCTGTGGTCTGAACTTCTAATTTGTACCTGATTATTGCTGAACAACATTTGATTTCACCTTCTTGTTGTTTGTTTAGTAGAGAGTAATGAGAGGAGGAGAAAAGTGTATTCCTCGACAAATGATCGAGGAGAATAAAGCAATGCATATCGAAGCTGACACTATAATGGGGCTGGCTGATTGCTCCTGCTCCTGCTATTGTTTTTATTCTTGATTTTAATTTACTTTATCTTTACTGGTATTTTGATCGCTGCTATTCACTTGGTTAGGAAGTTGTGTTGTTCTGTTCTGTTTCTTTCTGCTTATGTTTATTGAAAGATACTCTCATCAACTTAAATATATTTGCTAGATATATTTACTATAAAGATAAACAATACTTCTAGCCATTGAAAAAATTTAACCATTCCTTTATTCTGGAATCAGTTAAATTTGCTGATTTGGGATTCAATATTTTAGTTGGATCTAGAGCTAGAGTTTGATCGTGAAGTATACCTTCTAGAATTTCTTCCAAATGCTGGTGTAGTAGTTAGTGTTTCTCAAAAAATGTCATTTTCAGTTGGTTCAGAATTTTCATGTGTATGTCTCCTTGTCAATGTTAAGTCTTATGCATTGATGCCATGCTTTTTATCTACCATTTCTAATTCATTTTCTTTTGTCTTGTGATGACGTATTTTGTTTTGTTGATGAGAATTATTGAAAATTGGCTGCTTCATTATGCAGGTCCAAATGGTAAGCACATGAACTTCTATATTGGTAAGTAAATCATTACACATTAGGCTAAAAAAAACTCATTATGATATACTTCATGTTGAACATGGAATATATTTACTTGCACTATTCCTTGAAAAATGATTCACTTAATGCGTAGCCTTATTTTCTTTTTATTTTCTTGCTCATGCCTCCAGGTTTACTAAAATAGATGGTTCTTCTCATATAATAATATTTCTACCTTGCCTAGGATCTCAGCAAATCAACCAACTATGTTTGCAAACATAGATACTAATGTAGATACTTATAGTTTTGAAGAAGCATGTGATTTAATATATTTATCTCACTGTATCAACTACCAAGCTTTAGGTGTTGTTTATTTGTATTTTTCAGGTTTTTAAAATTTTTAATGTGCAATGAGAAACTTAGATGTATAATGTATAATAATTTTATAGAAGCAGGATCATATTTGTGTAGCCAGATTAAAACATATCTAAATAAGTGAGTGAATATTTACTTTTACATGATATTGTAATTGGGCTTTTCTCTTTATTAGTTTACTAATTAAGTCGTGTTTTTTAGAGCTATTGAATAGATAAAATAGGCATTTGATCAAGCCTAAGACTTGGTTATTATTACGTTAAGCTTCAACATCTAATTTCTTTAAACATGGTTTGAACTTTTTTAAACTGTGTATAATTTTAATCAACTAATTTTATTTGTATGCATTATCTTAGTTCAATCACGTATAATTTTAATCAACTAATTTTATTTGTATGCATTATCTTAGTTCAATCACTAAAATAAAAAAATAATATGATGTTTATTTTAGTATAGCGACAAAATTGGAATCCTAGCCGATATTCTAGAAAAATTAGCGACATACTCGTTGTTGACGATGGTGACAAATTAAAGACTATATTGCGACTGAAATATTTGTACGATACCTATACATTTGTTACTAGTTTAAAAGGAATTTGTGATGACATTTTGTGATAGTATTGCAACTAATTGACTACACATTATTTCCTAGCAAATTGGCGACTATTTCATAACTCTACTTTCTCATTTTGAATAGCTTTGGTTTAGCGACAATATTCCTACAAATTTGATTAAGGATTTTCAAATATTAGCTATAGATTTGCTACAAAATGTGACAGATTTGCAATCACATTAGCGGACAACTTGCGACGAGTTAGGTTCAGAAAAATTCCTCGCTAATTAGCGTCAACTAAGCATTATATTTTGTCTACGAAGTTAGCTTGCATTTAGCGATGACTCTGCTACATTAGAGTTTGTCGCTAATTAGCGACTACCGTTTAGTTTATTTCTTCTATGAAATTAGCTTTTACTTTAGTGATGGATTTGCGACTATCTTTTCGGTAGCTAAAAAATTTTCCGATGAATTAGCGACTACTGTGTTTGCCTCACTGATCTGCGACTTGTAATTAGCGAGGAAAACATTAGTTGCTAGGCGGTAGCTAATCCGTCACAAATTCTATTTTGCGTCAGATTAGCGACGATTTTACGACTCTTTTTGTAGTAGCTAATTGGTCATATTCTTGTAGTGAAAAAAATTGAGTGAAATTTTATTTTCCTTAGATATGTTTGGATGAAAAGAAAATGAGGAGGAAGAAAATAGTATATAATGTTATGAAAAAACAATTTATCTTTAGATATTTTAAAATATATTTAAAAATAGAGGGTAATATTGGAATATTGATACTAAATACATTTTCCTTCTATTTTCCATCCATTATTGGAGGAAAAAATTTTCAGTGGGTCCCACCTATTTTTTTACACTATTCATTATTTCCTTTTGACTTTTCCATTCAACCAAACAAAGGAAAATAGCTATTTTCCTTCCGATTTCTTTTCTTCCCATTTTTTTCCTCCCATTTTCACTTCAAACAAACACACCCGAAGAGTTATATCCAGATCAATACAATCAAGGACAATGTCCATGGTATCATTCTAAACCTTAAAGTTTGAACCATTCAGCATAGGAATACTGCTAACTTGTGTAGAAACATTGGTAGTTGGAGCCATAATTTCTGTATTAGAATAAAAACATGCAGTAAACATTAGTTAAATAATAAAAAAAAGAGTCCATATTGAGATATCTATAACAACGTTAATTTTTAATCTTTAGATAAAAAAAATTAACTGTAAGTAATACTCTTATTGCAGTAATAAAATATTGTCAAAAATTTCTGTCACACATTAAGCCTTTCTTTAGACCAATTGAATGTGCACATGAAAACTCAAATTTTGCAACCTATTTACTACCACATATATTTTTCATTAATTAGTCAAAACAATAACTTTTTTGGGCTGATTATTGATCGCATAATTAATAAAAAATAAATAAAAATGTACAATGCTTATTATTTAGTCAAACAATAAATTTTTTTGACCGGTTATTATTCACATAAATAATGAATATTATTTTTTATTACTCAAATATTATTGTGTACATATAACTTGGCCAAACATAAATCTCTTTTTAAATTAATTAATATTCGCATAAATTATATACACAATAATTTTTGTATCCCAAAAAAAATAATTAATTAATTTTATATCAAATTAATGGTACACACAATTAAAACAAAACAATTATAATTTAATAATATTCTATCAATATTTTTAAGTAAATCATCAATATTTATTTATCAAAATAGTTTTATAAGCATTATCTCAAAAAAAAAAAAATAACTAAAACACGGCGTATCTATCATAAGTACACAACAATGTATATAACCAAATAATAATATAATAATATATATATATATATATATATATATATATATATATAATATAATATAATATAATATAATACATGTATTAAACTTAAACATTTGATGCGTACACATAGTAAAATTACATATTATATGTGCAGTACGTAGCAATAAATCGAACTACAGACAAATGTTCAAAATATATATAATTTTATTGCAAAAACAATTCTAATTGTAAACGACGTACGCGTATACATATATCGATTTAAAAGAATAATCAAATTGAATATTTTTAATAATTAAATTATAAATAATCTGATATTATTTATTAGAATAAATTATTTTATAATCTAAATTATTTATATTAAATTATCAAAAATTATATATCATAGTATAAAAATGTATTTTTATTCATAAAAGTTAAAAATTAAAAATTAAAAATTAAAAATTAAAAATTAATAAAAGAGATATTTCAGTTTTTCTCAATAAAAATTTTTTGTATCTCTAATATGGCAATTGAATTGCAACTTTTTTAATGAAAAAAGAGTTACGAAAACAATTTTGATATATTAGAGATCAAAACTCTAAAATCACTATTATATTTTAGCATGTCATCCTTAAACCCTAAAGTTCAAATAAAAATATTATCTAAAGTCTATAAAGATAATATATAATTTTATTCTTATTTAATTACAAATCAAAAATAATTATAATTTATTTAAATTTAATATTTATAACAATAAATGAGATCACCCCTATATAAGTCATTTAATTTGAAATAACATAATTTGTGATTATAATTAATATATGTATTATCCACAAACAAATTAAAAAATTAAATAATTTCCTAACATTAATCATATTCAATTGTAATTTTAAATTGAATAAAGTGACAAACAAACTTGTGAAGATTTACATTTTGAAAATATTAGTCCCTAAAAAAAATATGGATAAAATTTTCTAAAATAATAAATGTGGACATACTACATTTAAATTAGCTCTTATGATTAAGAAAAAATATCTTAATTTAAATTAACTTATCTATGTTTGTTATCTTAAAAAATATTTTTGATATTTTTTAAAAAAATTAATATATTTGAAATATAAATTCTCAGAAATTTAATTATTATTTTATTTTTTAAATTAGTCCATATTAAAATTAAATAATGGGATTTTTTATTCTCTAAGAAGGGGTTAACACGCTATATATAAAATTAAAGTTGAGAATATATTCTTCTAGGATGCGGATTTAATTTTTTTATATTTTAATTTGTCGCCATAAGAACTCCTTAGTAGAGATAATATGAATTTTAAAACATATCTTAACTTTTGATAAATTGTTAATCAATATCGAACTCACCTAATAAATATTTACTAAATTATTTGAAAAGAAATTAAAGAAGAGACTATATTAAATAAACTTCATGGTGGACTAATTAAGTGTGGGTATCTTATAAAGATCAAGCAGATCCTAACCACTAATTTGAAATTTTCTGTGGGACATATATATGTGAAACTATGAGTCAAGTCTTAATTTTCAGTGCCTATCCTTGTTTACAAAGCATAAATGAGATTGAAATAATCACTTCACTTTGTTATTTTAACAATTAAAGCATTATTTCTTATATATTCACATTGTAGAAAATTTTAATAACGTAACATAAATAAATACTAAATTAAATTAGACTTAATTTCAGATATTTCGGTTGGAATATAATTCTTCTGCTTGAACGTGACTCAAAACTTTTCAACTTATACAAAACAAACCATAGACAAATAAAGAACGTTCTTGTTGTGTTCCCATTTATCATAAAATTATTTATTCTAAAAATTTAAATTATAAAATTTTTTATATTTTATCATAAAATTATTAGTATCATATACACGTTTAAATTATTAGGTCACATGAATAGTTATTCTATTCTAATTTGTTTTTGCATGGTTAGTTTTATTCGCTTACTTTGATATCTTCGAGAAGAAAGATTGATAAAAAATACCAAATTATGTGAGTTGAAAAAGAAAAATTCTCTATAAAAAATCTCAATCACAAACTGAGGTTAGTGGAATAGTAAACAAGTGTTTTCTTTTTTTGGTGGCCTCGAATTTGGATTTTAGAAATAGGTAAAAGAAATATCGAAAATAACTATTAGAGATATGAATTATTCATTTACTTTTTATCAGTTTAAATTGTTAAAAGAAGAATTTTTTTAGTATGATATTAAAATTTTTATGACTTAAATTAAAATCTAGAATTCGATCCATATTGATCTTAAAAAAAAAGTTTTAGCATAAAAGAATAAAAAAGAAAGAAGAGGTATAAAAAAATTTATAAAAATATCCAAAAAGATATTTTTACATAAAAAAACATATTAAAAATACGATCACTTATATACTTTCTCCTATTATATATTTTTAATCAAATATGTAATAGATTAATAGAATTTGGATATGAATTTCAATGGAAAAAAAAAAACCCCTCAATCACAAGATAGAAGACTACATTAATAAGAATGAAGCCAGTTGTGTTTATGCATTTATTTAATCATTATTGTTCACATTAATCATCTAAATACTAATTGGACAAGTTTCCAGCATTTATGGATCGGACAAGTAAATCCTAATGCACTGCAAATCAATTATTGAATAAATAAATAAAAGTAATTAGAGGAAGCATATCCCACAAAATATATGTGTAAGTACTTACTAAAAAAATATATCTATTAAGTTATTGACGGATTTTCCATAAATGACATAAAGCATTCCACCGTTGCCCTCGACTTGATGGATCCATGTGACAAAGGTTCTTTATTAAGTTATTGACGGATTTTCCTAATTGGTAATATTATGCTTGTAAGTTGTGTTTCTGTGAATTACTTAACTAAGGAATTTAGACTGAACATCACTAAGCTAAAATGCAGGGGATTTTAACTAAGAATGTAATAATTAATTTGAAGTTGATAGACTGTTTCTCTAGCAACCATGATAGTCATAGACTATTAACAATGAGTGGTTTTTGACAAATAAATTTAAAGATAAAAATAATACAAATTCAAAATTTAAATTTAAAATTTTAATCATATTTAAATATTAAAAAAATAAATAAATAATTATTGTATTAAAAATAAAATAATTTAAAATATATTTAATAGATGATAAACAGTAGAATATAAAAAATATTTTTAAAATTTAAAAAAATTAAAAGATGACCTAAATAATAATGACCAAACTGAATTTTTAAGATTAAAATTTTAAAGTGTGCTTAATTTTTAATGTACCTTTTGGTAAAAAGTTAAAGTAACCACAAAAAAAGTTTAACATAAATTCCCATCACTTTTATTTATTTATTTATTTATTTTTTATTCATAATTTCTAGAGCACTTGAAGGCACTTTCTTTAACCACGCTATATGTGTCCTATCATATGATATAGCATTCTCCAACCAAAAATATCGACTTTTTCTTTCTTCATTTTGGTATTATTTGTTGGTTTATTTAGCAGATTTTCTTGTGAAGCAAAAACTTAGTAGTTTAGGAGAGGCTCTTTTAGTATAACTACTAACCACAAATATCGACAACAATAAAGAATTTGCAGAGAATTCGAATGAAATAAATCTCAACCAAGACGATGCTGGATCTTTGGATATAAACATGACGAATGAGTATGATAGAGTGATAACAGAACAACCAACTGTACCTACCAAAAAAGATTATAATGACCTTTTAATTATAAATGTCAGAAGTATATACATTTATAATTTTTTAACTTTTTTTCTATTGTATTTGTGGTTATTTTAAAACAAGTGTTGATAATGCAACTTTATTATGATAGAAAAAAATATTAGAATGACCTGTATGTCGAAGTGAAGTTATTATGTCAACTCTAGTGAAGAAGAATAGATATTATGTAAATAGTGGACACAATTTAGCAGTAAGTGTATTAGGTTAATGTGTAATTTATTTTTATAAATTAAAATTTTGTACATACTTAGCTAATTTTTTTCTCTTGTATAGGAGCAAATATTAGAGCATTTTTCAGAAGATAAAAAACGAAAGTGTTGGCTCATCTAAACGATGCAATTGGAATGATCTTTTGGTGCTGAAAATGTAGGACTTGTGTGTAGTTTTGGTAAGACTAAATGTATTTTTTGGTTTGTAACCGATGAAATTTTCAACAACGTATCTCTGCAATATGTGATCAATTTAGAGAAATAGGTTGAAACTTTAGAAAAAAAAGTTAGATGAATATGAAAAAACCAAAATTCAATTGGCAGCTCTATACAAATTTTTGTTAGTAAAATATGGTGATAAAGTTTTTAGTCTATCTGTGACATGATAGACATTTAATTAGTGTATTTATACTAAAGAAAACCGGCAGATAGCAGCGGTTATTTAGCCCGTTAGCAGCGATTTTTAACCGCTACAGAAGAGATAGCATCGGTTGTCAATCCGCTAGAAGATAGCATGCAGCTAAACGGTTAGCAGCGATTAATAGTAACCGCTGGAATAACCGCTACTAGATGGTATTTTGCGGCGATATGTTTTGCAGCGGTTATAACCGCTACTAAACAGTAAAATAGTATATTTGGAGATGGCAGCGGTTAGAAACCGCTGCTAAATGCCATCTTCCAAAAATTAATTGTTCTAGTATAACAGCGAACTTTTAACCGCTGCTAAATGTCCTATTATGGTTTTTTTGTTGTTTAAATCCGAATTTTCATATATAATCATTATTTTAATTCCTGTTACGTTCTTCTTCCACTACGTAAGTTGCTTTACTTTATTAAAACAACAAAGAACTAATCAAATTAAAAAACACAAAATAATTGAAAAATATATACACAAAATACAAACATTATAAGATAAATTTGTCTTCAGTGCATCAATGTCTGTAAACTAAAAATTAAAAACTCAAAAGTCATTAAACAGCAAACCATAAGAAAGTTTGTAAACTAGATATTAAAGACTCAAAAGTCATTAAGCAGCAAACAATAAAAAAGGGTTCAGATTCAAAGTTTCTCTATTTCAATGATTTGATTCCATGATATTTCATTTAGATCATTAGTGCCAGAGGATTATGTTACACGGGATACGGTCGGTGCACTTTCCAAAACTTCCAGATCCGCAGCTACTTTAGGTGGCAAACTACCTCCTTATTGCTGGATTAGGTATCTTAACAAATTTTTCATTGTCTGTGTCTTTGCCTTTTCCTCTGTTGCCTCTGCCTCTAGTACTGCTGTTTCGGCCTTAAGTTCTGCAATCTCCTTCTGATACTCCTCAACTTGCACATTGGAGGCTGACTGCTGTGGAATATAACGAAAACACTGAGTGGAACATGGTCCAAAACCCATTCTACAAACCCGTCGTGGGTGCTCCTTGCCAAGAAGTTGTGCGAGGGAATCATTCTGTGAAAGCTCCTTGCTGGAGACATCTTGGCTCTCAATATGCTCAATTGCTTCCTGCATACATGTGATATTTGGAGTTAAACTAATTTTAGATCTACAATTGTAAATTCAACACGAAAACTAAAAAATTAAACAGCATGACTTACACCAACAACACGCGCATCTTCATTTATATACGTGCCATCCTTTTTTATGTGACATGGCCCATATCTCTCCTCTACCAATAGGTCTTCCCTGTCTTTGCTCCTATAACATTCATGTGGACACAATCATAGTTAAAAAAATTCCATATTACAAAAAAACTAAGCAAAAATCTAAAACTGAATTACTGTTATTGATTACTTCTTCGTATTTTTTTCTGGCCAATATTTTAGAACCTTCAGTATGTGTGTAACGTTGTTTTGAACGATTTGCAGCATTTTTTCTGCACTTCTCCTACAAACAAAAAAACCAAGAACATAAATGTGAATGGGATAATTTAATACGTTTAAGGTCTATGAAATAGCCATGAATAATTTCAGGAAAAAAACATAAGGTAAAGGTATTTTGGGTAGAAGTTTTTCTACTATCACAACAAATACAGCATATACAGCAATAATTCAGAGAGTTTTAAAATGAATAGAATGAAATACCGATTGAATATTTGTTACCTTTGTTGAATCCTTCAACCGATATTTAAGAAACCACTTCCAGTAATTTGCATCTATTTCTGATGATTTATAGTTGGCATTTTTCTCAAAAGTCCTTCTACTATCATAAAACTTACGGAACAAATTATTTCTTGTGTTCTTCCAGTTTCTTCCTATCCTTTGTATGATTCTCCGCTTTATTCTTCCTCCTCCATCGTCCTCATAGTGAAAGACTCTCTACAAACATTTTACATAATAAGTAAATCAAAATCAATTAATGTTACTAATCTTACACGTGGTGTAGAATTCCAAAACGACCGCTATAATCACTGTCTCTTATTGGTTTCTATTTTTTTCTGCAATCTTTTTTATGTGGATGATACAATCCCTTAGAAATTTTTCACCATCGCTACACTACTCTTCTTGATGATCCCTTTAATATGTATTTGCTATCTTTTTCCTCTATGTATCTCAATCTTATATATAATTATTCATCCTGAATTTACATATTAGTAATTTAATATGTATAAATTATAATATATATTATAATATATTAGTAGAAATTAACAAATAAGTTTAAAAAAAATAATAAAATTATATAAATATATAAATAATTGAAAAGTTATTAAAAATTATAGGTTTTGATTAATGTAAAAAGTAATAATTATAAAAAAATTATTGTTTTGACTCTTTTTATGACAACAGTAAAAATCGAATAGATTATTTAAATAATAAAAATTATTAAAACAATAATTAAAAACAATATGAAAGACAAACTTTTAGCATATTACACTACAACATTTTAGGTCTATGGCCACGGTTTTTTTGGTCACGGTAAAAAATCGTGATCATAGACCCTCTATCGTGACGGTTTTTTAGGGTGACCTAAAAAAAGTTATAGTCACGGTTTTTTTGGAAAGGGTGACTATAGAGTACCTATGGTCATGGTTTTTTAAAAAAAGAGTGGCCTAAAAGGGTCTATGGTCACGGTTTTGAGGGGTGACCTAAAGGGGTCTATGGTCATGATTTTTTACAGTGATAAAAAAGGGTCTATGGTAACGATTTTTCAAAAAAGGGTGACCTAAAAGGGTCTATGGTCACGATTTTGAGGCGGTGACCTAAAGGGGTTTATGGTCACGGTTTTGGGGGTGGCCTAAAAGGGTTTATGGTCAGGGTTTTGGGGGTGACCTAAAAGGGTCTATGGTCACAATTTTTTACAGTGACCAAAAAGGGGTTATGGTCACGGTTTTTCAAAAAAGGGTGACCTAAAAAGGTCTATGGTCACAGTTTTGGGAGGTGACCTAAAGGGGTCTATGGTCATGGTTTTAGGGGTGGCCGAAAAGAATCTATGGTCACGGTTTTGGGGGTAACCTAAAGGTGTCTATGGTCACGGTTTTTTATAGTGACCAAAAAGGGTCTATGGTCACGGTTTTTCAGAAGGGTGAGCTAAAAAGGTCTATAGTCACGGTTCTGGGGGGTGACCTAAAGGAGTCTATAGTCACGGTTTTGGGGGATGACCTAAAGGGGTCTATGGTTACGGTTTTAGGGGGTGACTTAAAGGGGTCTATGGTTATGATTTTTTATAATGACCAAAAAGAGTCTATGGTCACGATTTTTCAAAAGGGTGACCTAAAAGGGTCTATGGTCACGATTTTGGGGGGTGACCTAAAGGAATCTATAGTCACAATTTTGGGGGGTGACTTAAGTGATCTATGGTCACAGTTTTAATCATTTGAGTTTTAATTAATTAAGATTTTTATGTATTTTTTATAATTTTAAATATTTTCTCTTTTTAAAAATTAAAAATTTTAATAATTAAAAACTAAAAATAATTTTATATAATTTACTTTAAATATCATAATTTTAAATCTAATTTTATAAATAAAAAATTAAGTTGAATACTATTAATTTTAAATTAAAAAATGATTTAGAATTTAATAATATAAAAAAATGATTTAATAACTTAATAGCGGATGAAAAACTAACCCATCATCACTGACCATTTATAATGCCAAATTCGTTTTAATTATGGTTTAAGTTTTAGCCATGGTACAGTATAAGATAATTGGAACAATATAAAAATTAATTTTGCACACTAAACGACGCCGTTTGATTCACTAAGGTAACCCGGTAACCCTAGTCTCATAGTTATCAAACCCGACTCGACCCGGCCGGTTTGACTGAAAATCTAGTCACTCGGTCACTTGGCCGGGCCGAGCCACCAGTTGAACCGTTCATGCAACAGACCCAGTCAAACCCGGTTTGATTCGATGGGTTTTGTGCAAACCCGGTGACCCGGTCGGTTAACCCAACCCGGTCTAAGTCATGTTTATTATTTTTTTATATATATATTTTTCCTTAAAACGGTGTCGTTTCAACCCCCACCCCCACTCCCTCTTTGAACCGTAAACCTCGCATCTGTGACTGAATGAAAACCATCCCCAAGCCAGCTTCGTGCCCTCGTCTCTCTATCTCTGCTCTCTCGTGCTCGGCATCGGCAGCGGGCAACCCATCACCCTCACCTCGTCACTCTCTCAAGCTCGGCGCTGGCAGTTCGTCACTCTCTCGGCATCAGTTCGTCACTCCCTCGGCATCGTCGGTTCGTCACTCCCTCGGTATAACAACCCTAGTTTTTGAAAATCAAATAATTAGTTATTTGTGATTTATTATATTTGTTGATAATTATATTTTAAGAAAATTATTTAAGTAAAGGTAATTAAATAGAGTTTCATGATAATTAAAGTTTAAACTAATTAGAATTTTTATATAATCTTTATTTCATATTTGGTATAATTGAAATTATAATTTTAGTAATTAAAAAATAAGAAGGAATTGTATTTCTAATTTAAATAAATTCTATTATGAGTAAATTATGTTATTAATTTGAACTCTTAGAAAATTAATTTATTAGAAATGATTAGATTGATTTTTATAAATACTTTAAGTTTAAGTTAATTAATATTTATATACAATTTTTATTATAATTGGTAATTTTATAATTTGAAATTAAAGTTTCGGTGATAGAAAAATTAATTAAAAGTTATATTATTTAATTTGAATAATTAATATTGAGTTTAAACTATATTTTATAAAAATGTGATTAATATGTTTATTGTATAAGTTAAATTAGAAATAATTAATTAAACTTAGCAATATGTTGATAAATAATGCTCTTAAATATTTTTTATAGAGTATATTTGATTTTAAAATTACTCTACCTTTCAATTTTATCAACATATCTATTCATATCTATCCATATTCCTTTATAAAATCCCTAATTTCTAACCCTAATTCCCAAATTTAATCAGAAACCCTAATTCCCAAATTGAAAAATAGAAACCCTAACCCTCAAACTCTTAACCTAGCCACCGAAACCCCTTCCCCAAACCCAACAACATACATAAAACAGAAAACAGAGAGAAAGAGATCGAGAGAGGGAGGCGCATTGCTGGTAGGGATTGGGCCGCCGTCGCGTGGTCGTTGAACTAGAGGGAAGAGCTGCCGCTGCCATGCCTCACCGTCGAAGTTCCACGTTATTGTCACCGCCATTTGCGAAGAGAGAGGAAGCCCACAAAGTCGCTGCTGAGCCACCGCGGTGTTCTACCTGCACCACCGTTCAAGCCCATCACCGTCCATGGAGTCGCGAGGAGCGCCGCCGTCATCGCGTGGTGTGTGGGCTTCGTGCAAAGAGAAGAGACAGACCGCGATGGGAGAGGGAGATGGACCGTTTCTGCTGTTGTCGTGCCATGAACGCCGCCGTGGTGGATGGCGTCGCCGTTGCCTAGGTTCCTGTGGTCTAAGTCTCCATTGATGGAGAAGACGCCACTGAGGAGTCGAGCCTCTATTTCGCGCCAGTCACGACGAAGCTGCCACGGGTGTTGCTGTCTCACTGCCACCGAAGGTCTATCGCCACCAATCCACGCTGCTGCTGAAGATGGTACGCCAAACCATCATCCTTGTTGCTGAAGAAGACCACCGGAGTTGCTGTTCTGGCTCTGGTCTATTATTTTATTTGATCCTGTTCAATTTACACACTTCCTTTGTCACTTAATTGAAAAAAAAATTAGTGCAGGGACCCAATTAAAAAGAAAAAAGTATAGGGACCTAATTGAAAATTTCACGAAATTATAGGGGACCAACAAAGTAATTAAACCTTTTTAAATACTTGTCTAAACTTTCAAAAGTTTTTAATTTTTAGTATATGTGTAATATATATATGTTTTGACGATATATTTTTTTTTCTTAAATTGAAGAAAAATAAATGTAAGTGTTTATGTATATGTGACTTTGCTTTGCATGTTAATGAAGCAGGTGCTGAGCTTTTATATGGTAAAGTGGTTGAATCAAAAGTTTCCGAGAGCGTTGAGAAGGAAGAATAGCAATACCAGAAATAATCTATCCTGGCAGAGTCTGAATTGTATTGCTCTCACGTTTGTGGAACAATTCTGTTAATAATTTCTACTTAGTGTTAGTGTGTATATCATTGTATAAAACTGAGATTGTGACAAGTGTATTCACTCAACTATATTGATATGTTAGTTGGTTACTTTAATCACAACTTATCTTAATTGTTGATTATCATTTTTCAGTTTTAGATTTATTTTGTAATTATCATCATTTTGGGATGTGATTATGCTTAAAAAAAATTAAATCTCATAAAACAAAATAGCCTATGGTCACGATTTTAAGGTGGAGTGACCATAGAGGCTATGGTCACGATTTTTTACCATGATCATAGATAAGGCTATGATCACAGTTTTAAAGAGGGGTGACCATAGAGGCTGTGGTCATGGTAAAAATTGTGACCATAGATAAGGTTATGGTCACAGTTTTAAGGAGGGGTGACCATAGAGGCTATGGTCACAGTAAAAACCGTGACCATAGATAAAGCTATGGCCACGGTTTAAGGAGGGGTGACCATAGAGCTATAGCCACGGTGAAAACCGTGATCATAAATAAGGCTATGGTCACGGTTTTAAAGAGGGGTGACCATAAAGGCTATGGTCACAGTTTTAAAGAGGGGGTGACTATAGATAAGGCTATGGTCACGGTTTTAAGGAGGGGTGACCATAGAGGCTATGAAACCGTGACCATAGATAAGGCTATGGTCTCGGTTTAAGGAGGGGTGACCATAGAGCTATGGCCACGGTGAAAACCGTGACCATAGATAATTTTATGGTAACGGTTTTAAAGAGGGGTGACCATAGAGGCTATGGTCACGGTGAAATGGCCACGGTTTTTAGGGGGGAATAACCATAGAGGCTATGGTCACGGTGAAAAAACGTAACCTGAAGTGTCAGAATTTGAAAATTGTAACCGTGACCATAAATAAAAAACCGTGACTATAGACCTATGGCCACGAGAGAAAAGGCCATGGTAAAAAATCGTGACCATAGATCTATAGTCACCCTTTTTACTAGCTATGGTCATGGTTTTTTACTGTGACCATAGGCCTTTTTTTGTAGTGTTATATGATTGTATATATTGAAAAAGAAAATACTTCAAAATTTATTTCAGATGGTAAATTGATAATTTTAGTTATATGAAATATCACAGACCAAATTCAAAAATACCAAAATCCTAAAGTATATAGTTAATTGTTAATTTTTATATAATATAATTATTAATTTTGTTCCATATATTATAAATTATATTTTGTTAACTTTTTATTATGTTATATTTTAATTTTTTTGTATTTAATTTGGCCTCCCTCTTATAAAATTTCTGAATCTGCCACGGAATCTAGTAGATAATAAAGTGTCAACTAGTGTACTTGCTTAAATAGAATAATAAACTAACTATTAGACCAACTCAACTTGATTTGTATATTTGATATATTTTTTTTTTGTACTAAGAGGGAGCCACAGTCTAAAAAAGAGAATTACACTGAAATTAAACGAGTTAAAGATGTCCCTTATTCATCATCTACTAATAACCTAAGAACCTCTTTAAAATGGGTATCCCAAAAATGAAATTCTAAATCTAGATTCAAACTTTTGCGTGCTAAACTATCTGCACATCTATTGTCTTTTCTATAAATATTTACAAAACTAATTTGCCAATCTGTTAGGGCTGGCAATATATACTCTATTTGCGGGTACTTAACCTGGACTAACCTATTCGGATAGGGTGTCTACCCGACCCGATGTGGATAAGGTAGAGTGCAGTGCGAGTTTGCCTACGGGTAGGGTAGGGTACGGATTTAGGGTATACCCTATCCTATTCTACCCGCATCCATATATATTATATAATATATATGTAAAAGTTATGTATGTGGTGAAGAAAGTGAGTATTGAACTCACAATCTTTCTTTTATAAAAACTTGAAAGAATCATTATGTTAGTTGATAATCACATTATTTATAATTTTATGTTGAATTTTTTTAAAATTTTATTATTCTTAATTTATTTTGAATTTAATTTTTTATTTTATATTTTATTAATATGTATGAAATTCGGAATGATTAAATTTTATATTTGTTTGAAAAATTTTTATTTTTATGTGAGTAGAATCGAATAGAGTAGGATTTAAAACTTTAGAATGCAGGTAGAGTTAGAGTGAAAAATTCTTAATTCATAAATAAAATAAGATAAACTTAAAAAAAATTAATTCACAAATAAAAGTAGAATAAAATCCAAATCCTATCCTATCTTACTTATTATTAATTCTACAATCTGTACTTGATATGTTAGGTAGCGTTTGTTTTCGGAGACAGGACACGGAGACATGGACAGCACATTCTTAAAAAACGTTTGGAAGCAAAGACATGGACACTGAACATATTGTCTCCGGGACAGTTTTTTATACTTTTGTGTCCACTCTTTTACGAAGGACAATGATGGACACGGGATTTGGAAGAGGGACACGTACTGTTTTTATGAATTTTTTTCTTTTTTGTCCATGGTGCTATTTTTTATTATTCCACTGTTACCCCTTCTTATTTTTCCTATTTTGCGTTGTTTTCAGAAAGTACTTTTTTTACTCCATGCTCTTTTTCTAATTTCTATCTCTACCTTCTTTTTCTTTCTTTTTTTCTCAGGTACTCTCTCCTTTTTATAAAAATTTTTATTGGACTGGATAATTTCTTTTTTCTTATCATTCTTACTTCAACGTCATTTTAACCTTATATTATATTATTTGATTTGTAATAAAAATAATAACAAAAATAATTAATCTGGAGACTTTTAAAAGATAAATATTATAAAGGTAAAATTGATATTTTAAAATACTAAAAAATAATTTATAAATTGTACTTGATTTTATATAATTTAAAGAAAAATTAATTTTTTGAAAAGAAAAATAAAATTTTAGATAAAAAAATTAATTTTCTAAATAAAAATAGATTTTTATGTGCAAAAATTAATTTTTTTCCATTTGAAAATGGATTCTTTTTTTAAAGCTGATTTTGTATTTAAAATTAATTTAGCTTATTAACCTAAATAAAATTTTTTATTAATCAAACTCAGATTTTTTTTGTTAATATTAACCATATGTATTCCTACATATTAATAATAAATTTAAAAAAAATAATTATATTTATAAATTTTATTTTAATATAAATACTATTATATAATTTTTTATTAAAATTTTTTACTGCTTCAAATATTTTTTTCAAGTTCGCACTGTTTGTACTCCTACGTACTCTCATTATTTATTAAATTAGTTTATACTAAAAAATTTGGAATCATATGGCTATTTTAGTCATTTTATATAATATTTTAGTCTTGTCCATGTGTATCCAAACATAATACTGGACATTACATTAGTGTCCTATCCATCGTATCCAAACACGATACACAAAACATAATTTTTAATGTCTCTGTCTTATTGTCTTTGTCTCAGTGTCCTGTTCTATCGTGTCTCTACAAACAAACGCTACCTTATTGTTGGTATATGCGGTGTGCTATTTAGTTGCATTTGTTGTCTACTTGTATCATAATATTTAATGAAAAGCTATAATTTCTTCTAATGAAACCCCAAAACCCTTCCCCTGCTTCTGGGCGAAAGAGTGGGGTTACAAAGAAAAGTTCTTTTTGTTATTGGGCTTGCACTACAAAGAAAAGTTCTTTTTGTTCTGCTTTGTACTTGTTTTCTAGAAAGTTTTTCCAAGCATTCACAAATAGCCACTTTTTATTTTTTATTTTTTTTGAGAAACAAATTACAACTTTGGTGGAAAGAGTTGTAGACAACCGAATTTTTCACCTGATTTGTACTGAAATGGGCAGCTCATCTTCTTTTAACTTTTTTAATATATATAAATAAAATAGGTATTTTAAATACCAATGTACATACTACTGAGTAAATTTTTGAATTTATATACTTAATCACATCTCGGATATATTGCGTACAGAAAAGATGAAGGCATATCTTGAATATAGGCCTAATTTAAATAAACAATTTAATTAAATTTATTTTAAAAAAATATTTAAACAATAAATAATTATATTAAAAATAATTATAAATAAATTATTTTGTGTTTAGATTTTTAGTTCTAAAAATGCTTATTTTATTAAAATATGGTAAAAAGTAATTGTATTATGAGAGAAATTATTTTTTTAACTTTTTAATAAGCTCCTAAATAGTTTCTTCAAAAGACACAATTTGATTTTAAAAATTGCACCAAATATTAATACTACTATTTTTCATAAGTCAAAAGCTCAAAAAAATTACTTTTAAAACTTCTCAAACAGACCATAGTGCATCCGAAATATATAAAATTTATGGTTGACTTGATCTCAAGTACAACCAAAATATGTAATATTGTAAAAAAAATCTCAAATACAATTTTTACTTTTTAGAGTCACAACATTTGAGATATGAAAAAATTTAAATAACTAATCTAAAATAGATATAATTTATTACGATTTAGATTGTATTGATTTGATTTTTTTATCTATTTAATCTAATTTTATTGAAGTAATTTAAAATTTTAAAAATAAAAATTTTTAATTTAATATTTAAATAAATAAAATTTAAATTATAAATTTAATATAATCTAATAAAAATAAATATGCTTATATTATTTGAATTGCAAGAGAGAGTGAATTAAACTAAATTCAAATAGAAAGTACTCATATTTAAAATTTTTTAAAAATTTTCAAGTATATTAAGTTAAAGTATTTTGGGTTTGTAGCTTTGTGGATTTAAGGCCCAACAAGAATTGTAGCTATCATCATGTTTAGTCCATGATAAATCTTTCATTTTTATGATTCTATTTATATATCTACTAGTTGCTCAATAGGCATAATAGTATTTAATAAATTAAATTTTATAAGAAATTAAATTTTATACATTTATTGTTTAAATTTTAAATTTATTATTGATAATTTAAAATAAAAATAAAAATTTTATAAATTATTTAATAGAATATATAAAATAAATAAAATTAAACTAAATAAAGTATGATAAAAAAATTTATTATATTATTATTTATGTTTATAAAAAATATAAGATCAATATGAATATTTATAAATATTACTCATAAAATAGTCATTTATAAATATTATTAAATTTATTTACTTTTTAATTCTATTTAAGCAAATATGAAAATCTAAATTCAAATAAATCTTTATATTCATCATAATTTTAATTGATAAAATAACATTTGTATGTATCATTTCAAATATATATTCAACATCTTAAATGATTTTTAATTTCATTATTTTTTTAAAATAATTAAGTTTTATTTTTATTATTCCCTCTTTTGCATAATATTCTCTTCTTCTACTTCCTCTTTTTTTTTTTTGCTGGGTTGCAATCAATTACTACCATATGTATCTTTATCACAAGTTCACAACTCTCAATTTTATCTATCATTTTGATTCATAATCGCTCATTGTGTTAACTTTTATGATAGTTGAAGACTTATCAAAAGAATTAGCTTTTATATTTACTAACCAACGTTCAGCTATTAACTCTAAATCTTTAATTCTCTTCTATCCAGGGGCGGAGCTAAATTAAAAATTAGAGGGGGCTAAAAATATTTATATAATAAAAAAATTTTAGGGAGAGAGTAAACTGAAATTTACATATAATTTACATGTAAAAAATTAAAATTAGGGGGCCATTGCCTCCTTTTGCTACAATGTAGCTCCGCCCCTGCTTCTACCAACCCTACCCTTCATATATGTTATTATTTTATTTATAAAATTTTTATTATTTTCTTTATATGAGTTCTCTTTTTTATTTTTTATTATTTATATTTTTGTTAATTTTTGTTTGGTTTGATATTATACACTTTTATAATTTGTAGTTCTTGTGTATTATATTTATTATTATTTTTTATAATATAATTTATTGATTTCATTAGGTAAAGTAAATTAAACAAAAAAATTAACCATAAATAACAGAAGTTTAATTTTGATGCACTGACAGTGTAAAATATTTTATACAGTCATGCAATTACATCCATTTTTTTTGTATGACCATTCACGCTGTCAATGTGAAATATAGTTATTTTTACTGATGTGGCATTACGTAATTAGATGCACATATAAAACTACTTTACATGGTTCAGTGCATCAAAATTAAATTTAAATAATAATAATAAAAGATTATAGCACACTAAAAAAAGAGTACCAAGAATATTAGAAAAAAAATACTATATAAAAAGAGTTTAATTTTGATGCACTGATAGCGTAAAACGTTTACACGGTCGTGCAATCACATCCGTCCTTTTGGATGACTATTCATACAGTCAATGTAAAAGATAGTTATTTTTATTGATGTAATATTAAGTAATTGGATGCACGTGTAAAACTAGTTTACACTGATACTACATCAAAATTAAATTCATATAAAAAGTACCAGAAAAGAGTATAAAAAATTAAACATAGTTAAAAAAATAACATTACAATTTAATGTCATATCCTTTTTAATAATTATCTATCTAAATAATTTTATCTAATATTATACAAACAATATTTATTTTATCAAAATAAATTCTATAAAATCACTTTCATTCAAACTCTAGTTTGACAAATACCAATCCAAACACACACCAATTCTATAAAATTAAATTTATTCAAACTCCAATTAAAACATCAATCCAAACACATACTAAAAATAAGAGCAAAGAGAAATTAGTAGTAAATTAAGAATGATTAAAAAAGCCAGGTAATTTCACTCCTTCAAATACAAAACAAGCGATATCCTTTCTATCACACAACAAAAGATTTAAGATTTTTCTTTTATCATTGTGTTAGTCGAAAATAAATAAGTTTTGAGTTTCGAAGTAGAAACTTGTTTTATGGGGCTTATCAAGGATGACATATCGACAAGGAAGTGAATTTCGATAGATAAAGACTCATTGAGGAAAAATGAAGTAATCGAATAATTAAAAAAGTTGATAAGTGAAGCTAATTGATGGCAGTTACCTACATCGTACAAAAAAGCGAGAACAGTTACTCAAAGATTAATGCATGTGGGAATTATGTTTGAATTTGATTGGTCGAAGACTCTTATAAATAGGTGAACGTTCGAAGAAAAAAGAGTTGAAATTCGTTTTCAGAAAACACTCTCGCACACTCACATCCCATCGATTTTCTGAGTCTGTAAAGAGCTTTCTTTTCTGTAGGATTCCTTCCATGTCTTTTATATTTTATTTAAATTCCTTGTATTCTTTATTTTCATGCAAATTTATCTTTCAAGCAAGTTTATTCTTTTTGCTTTAAGCTTCAGCACTTTGTTGTCAATTTCAAAGTTCTTTGATCTTGTCGAAAGCAATTTACTGCTTTACTTAAATTTACTGTTATTTCTTTCAATTTCAGTTGTTTTACTTTTAAAGTTATTTTGCTTTTCTTTCAGATTTTCTTTTATTGTTTTGTTCAATTAAAATAACCTTTGATGCACTTTCAAAAACTGGTACTCACAAAAAAAAGTAGGTTTCGCTCCTAGATCATTAGATATCGAACCACTTAGATTTGCTAAAAATCTTTAAAATAAATTGGCACGCCTAGTGGGACAGTTTTAAAAATTAAGTGTGTCAAGTGTTTTATAATGATCTAGTACATGCAACTTAGAAGTGGCAAGATTATTCGAATGGCAGAAGAAGTTTCTAATAATAATGTGGAATCATATACGAATGATAATGTTGCTATAGTTGCATCAATTTCGATGCAGATATTGTCGCGTGCTAAAAGTAGTACGATTGGGGAGAATGTAATAGTTACTAATCCCCCAGTTGGCAATAGTGAGCGAAATCAACGCCCCACGAATTGCAGTGACATAAACCAATCGCTAGTAACTGTTGGTTGGCCTCCTTATAGCCTTCCTCCAGATTACACTCCACCAATAAGTGGGTATACTCCACCAATTAAATTTGGAAATTCATCAAGTTTTGGTAGTAACCCAATACCTCCATTATATTCTGAATTTTTTCGGGATTATCAATTGGGTTCTACGTCGAATGTTTCTAGTTCGATGGCTACTTTTTGACAATACGTTGATGAAATTCAGTACGATTTGGTGAATTTATTGACCCAACAGATGACTGTAATTTTGAACCCTATAATGGTTGATCATAAATCAAAATTTGAGCACCTTGCTAGGCAAGTGGAGAAAATTACTTGAATTGTTGATTATGATGAAGGAGATCAAAATTTACAAATAAATCAGGAGGATGGGATGAATATGCCTAGAAATATGGGAGGTGATATGCATTTTGAAAGAGATACTCCTCAAGTTGTTCACAAGATCAAAATGCGGATGATATATTAGCCCGAATGAGGTTAATCAGTGTGTTGAGAGATACCAAGTTACTAGGATTGGTGAAGATGTACTGATGCGTGAGCATCTTATACCTTTTTGGCATCATTTTCATATTATTTTTAGTTAGATTTTATTTATTTTTACTTAACTTTTGTGCAAAAATCACCTTTGGATGCTACTTTGTGTTTTTCTTGTGTTTTTATGATTTTAGGTGAAATTGGGAGCAGTTTGGAGAAGTTTGAAGCAAGAAAGAAAAATGATGGCAGCATCCCCACTGGGCACTGAATGCCCACCCGGCGTTTCACGCCAAGAGGGGGCACAAACCAGAGACTTGCACTTCCTCCTTGGCCGTTTAACGCCCAAACTGGCATCAAACGCTAGTAGCAGCCCGTTTCATACCTCTTTGGGCTTCCAAGTGGATTTAGCACTTCTTAGTTTTATTCTATTTTTTGTAATTTTTATTTACAAAATAATATCTTTTAGGTCTAGCATTTATTATTAGGTTAGTATTTAAAGGAAAAGATCACTTAGGTTTTGGATCTTCTTCCTTCCGCACTTTTTCAGAAACCTGTTTCTCTATAAGTTATGAGCAACTAAACTCCCTGGTTAAGGTTAGGAGCTCTGTTTATTTTTGTGGATTGAGATTACTATTCTTCTATTTTAATATATGTTTGATTCAATTCTAAGGTGGTATTTTTGTTCTTAATCTTATGAATTGGGTGGAACGAGAGTATGACCCTTTTCTACATAAATTCTTGTGATTCTCGGGATAGTTATCTCGCTTGAACTACAGCTTGAAAACACACCTCCTAGACGGCTAATCACACATCCTGATGGGGATAAGCAATATCTATTCAGTCGGGATTGGGGTGATTAGGGCCTTTGTGGTATAAACTAGTTTTCTGAACTTCACCTCCAATCTAAATTGAGTGACCACGGTAGTGGCGTTTGATGAGGGTTGGAGGAGATTAAATTGCTAAGGGATTAGGGTTTAATCACTTACGGTTTGCCATAGAATGAATCATTCAATATTAAAATAGTTGGTAAGAAATTTTAATCCGGAAAGATAAACATCTTCGAGACCTTAACTGATTTCTCATCATTGTTTTTCACTAAACCTTTACTTCCTTTTATTTACGTGCTTGTTTATTATTTTTATGCGTTTACAACAACAACAACTCTTTTTTACTGTTTGTCTGACTAAGTTCAATAGGATAACCATTGCTTGCTCAATCCGACAATCCTCGTGGGATCGACCTTCACTCAACCCGAGGTATTACTTGGATGACCCGGTGCACTTGCCGGTTAAGTTGTGTGAGTTCACAATTCGTGCACCAAGTTTATGGCGTCGTTGCCGGGGATTGTTTGTGATTGACAACTACTAGTTGTCTTGTTGCTTAGATTAGGTATTTTTCTTAGTTTTGATTATTCAATTTTTTTCTTTTAATTTTCGATTTTGCTTTTGTTTTTCTTTTAAATTTTTATTTTTATCTTATTTATCTTTCCTTTTAATTTTTAATTTTGTTTATCTATTTTATTTTCATTTAATTTTAGATTTTGAGTTTGGTGTCCCTTTAGTGTTTTTTCTTCTTTTTGATTGCGAAAAATTTTTAACCCTTTTCTTTTTAATTTTTGAAAAATTTTTTAGTTTAAACTTTGCATAACTATTTTCGAGTTCTTTTGTTAATTTTTTATTGTGTTTTGTTTTATTTTTATTATTACATAGGATATCTCACTGGGATTTCTCTATATTTTGACATAGAGACTCCTATTTTTCTTTATCTCTTTTTTTTGTGTATGTATGAACATGAAGAGTTCACTATGGATTCGAATGGGAGTGCACAACTCAGAAGAACCTTGGGCTCTTACACAGCTCCCACTCCTAATTTCTATGGATGGAGCACTAATGTACTTCCTATTAAAGCAGATAATTGAGCTTAACCCACAGTTGATTATCCTAGTGCAACAAAATTGTCAGTTTCATGGACTTCCACAGAAAGACCCCAATAAATTCATCTCTGATTACCTGCAGATCTGTGATACTGTAAAAACCAATGGAGTAGATCCTAAAGTCTACAAGCTTATGCTTTTTCCATTTGCTGTAAGAGATCAAGCAAAGGACTGGTTGGATTCTCAACCCAAGGAGAGCTTGAACACCTGGAGTAAAGTAGTCAATAAGTTTCTGAATAAGTATTTTAGCCCAAAGAAGTTAACTAAGCTAAAAATAGATATTTAGACCTTTAGGTAGGGAGAGAGTGAGTCCCTCTACGATGCTTGTGAGAGGTATAAGCTGATGCTCAGAAGATGTCCCATCAAAATGTTTACAGATTGGGTTAAGCTGCATATCTTATATGACAGACTCTCTGACATAGCCAAGATGTCCCTGGATAATTCTGCAGGTGGTTCCATACACATGAAGAAGACACTTGAAGAAGCTGATGAGCTCCTTGAGATGGTCACTAACAATTAATACTTATACTCATCTAAGAGGAATTAGTAAAAAAAGAAGCTAAGGGAGAATCCACTGAAGATGCAATTCTTGCCCAGAATAAATCCTTGGCTCAACAGCTGAACCTTCTCACACAACAGTTGCAAAGCATGTAGAGTTTAGTCAGCAACGCCTCTTCTAAACCCCACAACCCAACAGTACACCTGACTTGGCATCCTTATTTGTAGAACTTGAAAAAATCCAACAAAGTTTTATGCAGAAAATCCGAGTCTCCCTCAGGAACCTAGAGACGCAAATGAGCTAGACAAATCAACGGATGTCTGAGCAGACAAAGGAGGAATGCCAAGAAATCCAGTTGAGGAGTGGCAAGACCTTACCTATTCAACAACAGAACAATGAAGCACAAGATGAAAAAGAGACATCAGAGAGTGAAATTACAGCAACCAAGGACACCGCTAACGGCGCTGAGCGCCCAAAAAGGAACAAAGTGAACACTAAACGCCCAGAAAGGGGGGAAACACACATTAGTGAAAATTCGAGAGATGATTCCCTCATATACCCTGATAATCCCTTTCTAATCACTCTAGATACTCATCCTGCACTACCTAAAGCCCCAGAATACAAGGCCAAGTTACCATATCCTTAGAAACTCCAGAAAGCAGAAAAGGATAAGCAATTCGCCAAGTTCTTAGAAGTTTTCAAGAAGCTTGAGATCAAAATTTCCTTTGCAGATGCTCTTGAACAAATGCCTTCATATACCAAATTTATGAAAGAAATATTTAGTAACAGAAGGGATTGGAAAAAAGCAGAAACAGTAGTACTTACCAAGGAATGCAATGCATTCATTCAAAAGAATCTCCCTGAGAAACTGTAAGACACTGGGAGCTTTGTAATCCCCTGCACCATTGGAAACACCTGCATAAAGAAAGCCTTGTGTGATTTTGAAGCAAGCATCAACCTACTGCCGCTATCATTGATGAGGAAACTTCAAATTGAAGAAATAAAGCCTACCTGCATTTGTCTCTAACTTGCTGACCTATCACTCAAATTCCCATTGGGAGTAGTTGAAGACCTACTTGTGAGAGTAAGACCTTTTACCTTTCCTGTAGATTTTGTAATACTGGATATGGAGGACGATAAAGAATATATTCATCACTCTAGGAAGACTCTTCTTAGCCACAGGGAGAACTCTCATAGATGTACAGAAAGGTTAATTAACATTGAGGGTCAATGAGGAAAAGATTATGCTAAACGCATTCGAGGCTATGCAACACCCAGATGACCTTGAAGAATGCATGAGGATAGACACCATAGAATGTCTAGTTGAAGAAGTGTTTGGAGCTGGGACACTTGAAGAGGATTTGGACACCATGATTAAAGACACACTTCCTGAACTTGCTGAGCTAGCACCTCAGAGGGAGACACTAGGCACGCCTAGTGTTGAGGAAGGACCTCCTAAGTTTGAGCTAAAGCCCTTACCTACATCCTTAAAGTATGCATTCTTAGGCAACAAGAACACTTATCCAGTAATTATAAGCTCTTCCATAAGACAGCAAGAAGAAGAGGCACTGATTCAAGTGCTCTAGATCCATAAAATAGCTCTCGATGGACTATTAGTGACTTAAAGGGGATCAGTCCAACCAAGTGTATGCACAAGATTCTACATGAAGATGATGCTAAACCAGTTGTGCAACCACAGAAGCGGATGAATCCATCCATGAAAGAGGTGGTCCAGAAGGAAGTTACAAAACTCTGGAAAGCTGGAATCATATATCCTATCTCAGATAGTCCATGGGTACGCCCAGTGCAAATGGTGCCTAAGAAGGAAGGAATGACAGTGATTCACAATGAGAAGAATGAGATGATCCCCAGAAGAACTGTCACACGATGGCGCATGTGTATTGACTACAGGAGACTCAATAATGCTACAAAAAAGGATCACTTCCCCCTGCCTTTCATAGATCAAATGCTTGAGAGACTAGCTGGCAATTCTTTCTATTGCTTTTTAGATGGATACTCCGGCTATAATCAAATTGCAGTGGACCCTCAAGATCAAGAAAAGATGGCATTCACGTGCCCCTATGGAGTATTCACCTAAAGGAGGATGTTGTTTGGACTCTGTAATGCCCCTGCGACTTTTTAAAGATGTATGCTTTCTATTTTTTTAGATATGGTTGACAGTTCATTGAGGTATTTATGGACGACTTCTTTGTTTTTGGTGATTATTTTGACTCATGCCTTAAGCATCTAGCCCTAGTCCTGAAACGGTGCCAAGAAATAAATCTGGTTTTAAACTGGAAAAAATGTCATTTTATGGTAACTGAGAGAATTGTTCTTGGCCATCAGATTTCAAGCAAGGGGATAGAGGTTGATCAAACTAAGGTGGAAGTAATTAAAAAATTACCACCACCTACCAATGTTAACGCAATCAGAAGTTTCTTAGGACATGCAGGATTCTACAAGAAATTTATAAAGAATTTTACTAAAATTGCAAAACCTCTGAGCAGCCTTTTAGCTGATGACACTCTTTTTATTTTTGACAAAGAATGCATGCATGCGTTTGAAAATTTAAAAGCAAAGCTTGTCTCTGTGACGTTAGGATGTTTGCTAGTAAAGAATTTTATAAAGTTGCGTTGTAAGTATAGATTCTAAACCAACAGAAATCCCTTCGTACAAACGTTTTAGTTATCACAAGTAACAAACCCCTAAATAAATTGATAACCGAAGTATTTAAACCTCGGGTCATCTTCTCAAGGAATTGCAGGGAGGCATGTTCTTATTATTGGTTATGAGTTTGCAAATTGGGGGTTTTAAGAATGAGGAATGAATATGGCAAATAATTTAAATGGCAGTTAAAATAAATAAATACTGTAAAGCAAACTTTTGGCAAGGTATGAGAAATTGGAAGTCCAGACTTAGTTATTCTTATCAATAATAATAAAAGTTGAATCTTAATTCCACTTAGTTAACCTTTGCTAAAGCAAAGGAAAGTCAAGGGACTAATTAGTTAGACATTCGAATCCTATTTATTTCCTAAGAAAAGGTTGGGACTATTGAAATTCAGTTCAATTAGCAAAGATAACAGTTATCAAATATGTTAAGCTAAGATAACTCCTGAGTTACTGATTTCTAAACCAAGACCAAAAAGGGAAAAGTAAATTAATTCTACTGGAATGAAAATGTCTTCAAATTGGGAATAATCAATGGCATAAATAAAAGAAGGCAATATTAAACTGAAATACCTCAAATAACATTAAATAAAAAAATCATCATGAATGTGGCATAAGCCAAATAGGCAACATAACTAATACAAGCAAGCATTAAAGTATCTGAGAGTAAGAGATAAATATAAAGTAAAAGAACATTGAACCTGAGATCGAGAGTCACTCCTGAAACTAAGAGAAGTCCTAAATCCTAATTTCTAAAAACCCTACCTAAATCCTAAGAGAGAGGAGAGAACCTCTCTCTCTAAAAACTACATCTAAAACTTGAAAAGTGAATTATGAAAAGCATGATTATGAATGGATGCATTCCCCCACTTTATAACTTCTAATATGTGTGTTCTGGGCTGAAAACTGGGTCAAAAATAGCACAGAAATCACTCCCAGCGCTTTCTGGTCCGTACAGGTCGCGGAAGAGTGACGCGGAGGCGTCGTCCACGCGTTAGCGTGGGTTGTGTTTCTGCTAGGTCACGCAGCCGCGTGATCCACGCGTTCGCGTCGTCTGGCGTCGGGGCAGCTATGGTAAATTATATATCGTTGTGAAGCCCCGGATGTTAGCTTTCTAACGCAACTAAAACCATCTCATTTAGACCTCTGTAGCTCAAGTTATGGTTGTTTGAGTGCGAAGAGGTCAGGCTGGATAGCTTAGCAATTTCTTCAACTTCTTGTATTCCTTCCACTTTTGTATGCTTCCTTTCCATCCTCTGAGCTATTCATGCCCTGTAATCCCTGAATCACTTAACACACATATCACGGCATCTAATGGTAATAAAAGAGGATTAATATTAACAAATATAAGACCAAATAAGCATGTTTTCAATCATAGCACAAAATCCGGAAGGAAAACGTAAACTCATGCAAATAGTATGAATAAGTGGGTAAAGAGTTGATAAAAATCACTCAATTGAGCATAAGATAAACCATAAAATAGTGGTTTATCAACCTCTCCACACTTAAACAATAGCATGTCCTCATGTTAAGCTCAAGAGAAACTATAAAGAGATGAAGAGGAATGATAGAATGTATGAGATGCAACCTATGAATGCGACTAAATGCAAAATGTTTCTACCTACTTGGTTAAAAATAAATAAGTTCTCCAAGATAAACATAAATCAGATTTCACTAATTCAAATCATACAGTGAAAACAAGTAAACTTGTAAGAAGATAGCTCATGAAAGCAGGGAACATAGAATCAAGCATTGAACCCTCACAGGAAGTGTATATCACTCCAATCTCTCAAGTGTCTAGGGTCAATCACTCTACTCTTCCCTATTCATGCTTTCTAAACCTTGTTCTTCATCTAACCAATCAACAAATATTTAGCATACCAATGCAAACATCATGAGGTCTTTTTAGGGTTGTAATGGGGCTGAGGTAAAGGTAAGGATACATGTATGGCCAAGTGAGCTTTATAAAGTGAATCCTTGATTAGTCTAAGATCTCACCTAACATATACATACTTTATACAATTTTAGAATACTTTACCTAACTACCCAAATTTTTTCCACTTTTGTATTACAAGCTCATGTATCAAACTTATTTTTCAATTTTGTCCCATGTGCATTGATCTTTTTTATTTTGCATTTGGGGTAATATTATTTTTCTTCTCTTTTCTTTTCTTTCTCTTTTTTTTTTTGTATCCCCTTATTTAATTACTTAATATTTTTTTTTCAATGCACATGGTAATTTTAATTATTTTGATTTTACATGAGCATGCTTCCCAAAACTTTTATTTTGAAATGTCTTTATTCTTTTTAACTTTCTGCCTTTATTTTTATCATCCATGTTCCCATAAGGTTCCCCACACTTAAACAATACACAATTTCTATCTTAAGCTAACCAAGGATTCAACTTGGGATTTTTATTTTATTTTTCTACTTAAGGCTAGTAATGTGGCTATAAAACAAGAGGAGATTAAAAGCTCAAGGGGGCTAACAAGGGTGATGTAAAAGGTAGGCTCATTTGGAAATGGTGAGCTAGAATCAAACAATGGCCTCAATCATATGCAAGCATGTAAATATACTAAATAATGAATATATAGAATGGAACAAAGCAAAGATTTGTAATCATAGAGAAGAAAACACACAAGAATAAAATATTATGGTTAAATAATATAACCATACAATTAAGCTCAAATCTTACAGGTTGTGTGTTCTTTGGCTCAAAAATCATGTTCCAAATACAACTTCAAACAAATTTAACACAAAAATTTTCAATTTAAATTAGTGAAATACTATAAAAATTTCTTGAAAAAGAAAATATTTCTTCAACCAAGTGGTAAAATATGCACAAAATCAAATAAATATGCAAATGCAACAACTAGCTACAAAGAAAATTTAAACATTGGTGTTGAGACAAGAAAGTACTAACCCATGGAGATCAATGTCGATCTCCCCACACTTAAAGATTGCACCGTCCTCGGTACATGCTAAGATGTACAAGTGGATGGGCTGCTCCAACTGATGCCTTTCTCCAAAGGTTGTGCAGGTGGACTTGTTTGTCTTCCCATTAAGACGCTTTTCCTCTCCCTTTGTGGTGGCCATCCTGAAAGAAGAGGGAAAAGAAGAAAAATAACCCAAAAATAAAGATAGAAAATAAATAAAATATGGGTGTTAATGCCAGATAATAAGGGTCTCAATTACATGGTAGCTACAATATGCCAGTGAGAAAACAGTAGAAGTACATGGCAAAGCAAGAGTGCAAAAATTTGCAACAATGGGAAAGAGAGTGCAAGATAATATAAATTCATGTCAATGCAAAATTAATACAAATATCATAAAAGAATAGCATTGACTTAAACAATATTACCCAACAGTGTAAAACAAGTCACTGAGTACCAAAATAATATCAGAAAAGACACAACAGTTGAATATGAACAAGTAACACCAATGGAAAAATTAATAAATTTAGAAAAGAAAATAAAAAGATGCACAAAATTAAAATGCAATGGAAGAAAGTATGCAAATAAATTAAATAAAATAGAATGGAGGTGAAAAAAATGAGAAGAAGAAAGTAAGAAAAGGAAGAAGAAGGAAGAAAAGAAATAAGAAAGGAGGAAAAGAATTAGGTATAGGGAAGATAAGATAAGATATTTGGCTGCGTTGAAAAAGTTGTGCGGCGCAAGCGACGCGGACACGTGGGGGACGCGGTCGCACGATGGGCGCTTAATTAATCGACGTGGTCGCGTCGATCATGCGGACGCGTGACTCAGGTTATGCTACTGGCACGAGGGCAGCCTCGTGCTCGCACAACTCTCTGTTCGAATTTTTATTTTTGCCAAATTTGGGGTGACGCGATCGCGTGGGGCATGCGATCGCGTGAGTGGGCTTCAGAAAGGAATGACGCGGATGCGTCGGCGACGCGGTCGCGTGATAGAGATTGTGCATCCAGCACCAATCCGGCACTATTCTCGCACAATAATTCGTTGTGCACCCTTTTTACGTCGAAAATCAGGGCATGCGGTCGCATGGGAGGCCATTATTCCCATATGACGCGGACGCGTCAGCGACGCGGCCGCGTGGGACGATTTATGCCATGGGCACGCCTCCAACCACGCTCTCGCGTGACTCTCTGTTCGATTTCTCTTCTTCATAATGCATATGTGACGCGGACGCGTCAGCGACGCTGCCGTGTCGCGTGCGTGCTTTTTTTTATATGCAAAATGCAGAATGCAATGCTTAATGTGAATGCTATGTATGATTCCAGGTTCAATGAAGGATAAAATAAAACTTGAAAACAAATAAAACTGAATAAAAATGAAAATGGAACGATCATACCGTGGTGGGTTGTCTCCCACCTAGTACTTTTAGTTAGAGTCCTTAAGTTGGACATTTGATGAGCTTCCTGTTATGGTGGCTTGTGCTTGAATTCGTCCAGAAATCTCCACCAGTGTTTGGAATGCCAACATCCTCCGGGGTCCCAAACAAGGTACATAAAGCCCTTAGGTGAGTTCAAACAGGCTTGCAGGCTCCCGAAGTATTGAATGGTAGAATAGATTCCAGGATCCCAAACTCTACTTTTACACCCATTTTTATCTCGGTCTACATTTTTCCAGTCGGGTGATAAGTAATCGGAATTCTCACTGCAGTGACCAAACAACTTCCGAGATCCTTTCAATTGAGCATGATATCAATCCTTGCACTTCAAGTTGAAGCGTGGAACCTTATTGAACCTTGTGCACCATCTCCGAGTACGAGCCATTTCCCTCTTACTCTTAAAGCTGCAGAGAGCTCTAAGCTGGCCATCTGTTTCAAGCAAACCATATTCAAGTGGAAGATTGAAGATAAAAGGCAAGGATTTTACTCACTTGTAGTTTGTGTTGGGCGGTAATGGCCTTGGGATAGGTGTTTCCAATGGTTCTGTAAATTCTACTCCCTTATTATCTTCTGTGAATTCTTCCATTTCTTTGCAAATTTCTTCCACTTCAACCATATCTTGATCAGAGTCTTCAATTTCTCCCTCATCATCGCTCAAGTTATATAGTGGAGGTTGAGAAAAATCTACCTCAGCATCATCTTCATGTTCACTCGGGGAAGATTCTTCTGTCTCAAAGAAATCACTTGCAGATGCAAGTTCGTCACTAAGAGAACAGGACTCGTGATCATTATCATCAAGGAAACCTGCGTCCTGGGTTATTCCGTCCAGTTTTTCATAAGATATTTGCATTGGGGGCGGTGCAAAATCCTCCTCAGCGTCAATTGTAGCATCCTCGACAGAGTCTTCCATGACTCTGTGTTCCCATGGAGGTTCAGCATCTCCTAAATCTTCAACTAACTCTTCCTCTTCTATAATGACAGCATCCTCTACTTGTTCCAGTATGAAGTTATGCTCTATGCTGTCCACTGGAGTCTCTTGTGTCTTCTTCACAATACATTCTTCATTAGATTCTCCACATGAAGCCATGGGGGTCTGTTGAGTAGCTGAACGTCTGGAAGATAGTTGATTTATTGCCCGTTCCAGTTGATGAAGGGTTGTATTGAATTGGTTTATTGATTCTTCGAGGCGAACCTGTGATTCTGGCTTTGATGGATGTGAACATGGTGTATAAGGGAGTTGTGGTTCTTGGGAGTAATTGGATTGGTGTTGAGGTGGATAAGGATCATATGGTGGTGAATGGTGAAAAGAAGCTTGTGAGTGTGGTGGTTCGAAGTTATGTCGAAAGGATGGTCTCTGAGCACAGGGTGGGGTTTGTTGGTAGTTACAAGGTTGTCCACCATATCTTTCAGCTGGGTATGCATTGTAGAATGGTCGTTGTCCATGATATCTTGGATGGTGTTGTTACCTAAAGGGTTGATTAGATCCTCTTGGCTCCATCCATCCTTGATTGGTCTGACCTTGATGCATATTCCTGCTGTGGTTTCTATTTCCTTCAACAAAGCTAGAACCAAACTCAAAGCGAGAGGGGTGAGAATTCATAGTAGTTATCAGAAATAAGGGGAAAAAGGAGAAAACAAATAAACAAGTAAAAGAAAAAAATATATATATATATATATATTTTAAATATTTACAATAACCAATAATAAGGCACACGTTTGCAATTTCCCGGCAACGGCGTCATTTTGACGTTAGGATTTTTGCTAGTAAAGAATTTTATAAAGTTGCGTTGTAAGTATAGATTCTAAACCAACAGAAATCCCTTCGTACAAATGTTTTGGTTGTCACAAGTAACAAACCCCTAAATAAATTGATAACCGAAGTATTTAAACCTCGGGTCGTCTTCTCAAGGAATTGCAGAGAGATATGTTCTTATTATTGGTTATGAGTTTGCAAATTGGGGGTTTTAAAAATGAGGAATGAATATGGCAAATAATTTAAATGGCAGTTAAAATAAATAAATACTGTAAAGCAAACTTTTGGCAAGGTATGAGAAATTGAAAGTCCAGACTTAGTTATTCTTATCAATAATAATGAAAGTTGAATCTTAATTCCACTTAGTTAACCTTTGCTAAAGCAAAGGAAAGTCAAGGGACTAATTAGTTAGACCTTCGAATCCTATTTATTTCCTAAGAAAAGGTTGGGACTATTGAAATTCAGTTCAATTAGCAAAGATAACAGTTATCAATTATGTTAAGCTAAGATAACTCCTGAGTTACTGATTTCTAAACCAAGACCAAAAAGGGAAAAGTAAATTAATTCTACTGGAATGAAAATGTCTTCAGATTGGGAATAATCAATGGCATAAATAAAAGAAGGCAATATTAAACTGAAATACCTCAAATAACATTAAATAAGAAAATCATCATGAATGTGGCATAAGCCAAATAGGCAACATAACTATTACAAGCAAGCATTAAAGTATCTGAGAGTAAGAGATAAATATAAAGTAAAAGAACATTGGACCTGGGATCGAGAGTCACTCCTGAAACTAAGAGAAGTTCTAAATTCTAATTTCTAAAATCCCTACCTAAATCCTAAAAGAGAGGAGAGAACCTCTCTCTCTAAAAACTATATCTAAAACATGAAAAGTGAATTATGAAAAGCATGATTATGAATGGATGCATTCCTCCACTTTATAGCTTCTAATATGTGTGTTCTGGGCTGAAAACTGGGTCAAAAACAGCCCAAAAATCACTCCCAGCACTTTCTGGTCCGTACAGGTCGCGGAAGAGTGACGCGGAGGCGTCGTCCACGCGTTAGCGTGGGTTGTGTTCCTGCTAGGTCACGCGGCCGCGTGATCCACGTGTTCGCATCGCCTGGCGTTGGGGCAGCTATGGCAAATTATATATCGTTGCGAAGCCTCGGATGTTAGCTTTCCAACGCAACTGGAACCATCTCATTTGGACCTCTGTAGCTCAAGTTATGTTTGTTTGAGTGCGAAGAGGTCAGGCAGGATAGCTTAGCAATTTCTTCGACTTCTTGTATTCCTTCCACTTTTGTATGCTTCCTTTCCATCCTCTGAGCCATTCATGCCCTGTAATCCCTGAAATCACTTAACACACATATCACAGCATCTAATGGTAATAAAAGAGGATTAATATTAACAAATATAAGACCAAATAAGCATGTTTTCAATCATAGCACAAAATCTGGAAGGAAAACGTAAACTCATGCAAATAGTATGAATAAGTGGGTAAAGAGTTGATAAAAACCACTCAATTGAGCATAAGATAAACCATAAAATAGTGGTTTATCACTCTGCACCCATCATTACCTTACCAAATTGGGATTTGCCATTCGAACTGATATGTGATGCCAGTTATTATGCCATAGGGGCTGTCCTGGGACAAAGACAGGACAAGCTTATGCACGTCATCTATTATGTCAGTCGTGTTCTAAATGATGCACAAAAGAATTACACCACTACAGAGAAGAAACTACTGGCTGTTATTTATACGGTAGATAAGTTTAGGTCCTATTTAATTGGTTCCAAGGTTATTGTTTATACTGACCACGCTGCTCTTAAGTACCTTCTAACCAAGCAGGATTCTAAGCCAAGATTGATCAGGTGTGTACTACTTCTTCAGGAGTTTGACATTGAGATTAGGGACAGAAAAGGGTCATAAAATCAAGTAGCCAATCATTTGTCAAGGATTGAGCCTGAGGAGGGAACGCCACCTCCTATTGCTGCTGTGACCGAGACCTTCCCAGACGAGTACCTCTTTACGATCCAGAAGACCCCGTGGTTTGTAGACATTACAAACTATAAGGCCATGAGGTTCATCCCTAAGGAGTACACTAAACAACAAGTCAAAAAACTTTTATATGATGCTAAATACTACTTGTGGGATGAACTCTATCTCTTCAAAAGATACTCAGATGGGATGATCAGAAGTTGTGTCTCAGAGGAAGAAGCACAACAGATCCTCTGGTATTGTCACAGTTCTGATTATGGAGGCCATTTTGGAGGTGAAAGAACAGCCAGCAAGGTCTTTCAAAGCAGGTTCTACTAGCCAACCCTCTTTCGGGATTCCCAAAAAATTGTAAGAAATTATGACAAGTGTCAAAGAGCCGGAAACCTTCCTCATAATCATGAAATACCACATCAAGGGATCCTAGAGATTGAGTTGTTTGACGTATGGGGGATAGATTTCATGGGACCTTTTTTCACACTCACACTCAAATATATACATCTTGATGGCAGTGGATTATGTGTCCAAATGGGTTGAAGCTATAGCATCACCCACCAATGACACCCGAGTTGTGCTGAACTTCCTACAAAAGTATATTTTCAGTAGGTTTGATGTTCCAAGGACACTGATTGGTGATGGAGGCAGTTACTTCTGCAATAAACAGTTAAACTCTCTATTGCAAAGGTATGGAGTCCGTCATAAGGTGATAACCCCTATCATCCATAGACAAGTGGACAAGCTGAGGTTTCGAATAGAAAACTCAAGAGGATCTTGGAGAAGGCAGTGAGCACCTCAAGGAAAGACTGGACAAGGAGACTTGATGATGCCCTCTAGGCGTACAGGATAGCTTTCAAGACCCCTATTGTAATGACTCCTTATCAGTTGGTCCATGGTAAAGATTGTCATTTGCCAGTGGAGTTGGAACACAAAGCGTACTGGGCGACAAAGTTCCTGAATTTTGATGCCAAGGCTGCCGGAGAGAAAAGATTTCTCCAGTTGAATGAACTGGATGAGTTTCGGCATGCTGCCTATGAGGATGCCAAGGTCTACAAAAAAAGGGCAAAGAAGTGGTAAGATAGGAAGATAGCTTCTAGAGTATTCGAGCCCGACCAGAAGGTTTTGCTATTCAATTCTAGACTCAAGTTGTTCCTTGGGAAGCTCAAGTCAAGATGGTCAGGACCTTTTGTGGTTACTGGAGTATCACCCTATGGTCATGTAGAACTTCAAAATAGGAATTTGGACAACAGATTCATAGTCAATGGCCAGAGGGTAAAACACTACCTAGGAGATGAGATTGATCGTGAGAAATCCACCCACCTACTGACATAACAATAGCAAATGTCAAGCTAATGACAGTAAAGAAGTGCTTGTTGGGAGGCAACCCAACCTTACGTATCCTTTAGTTTAGCTCTGCTCAAGTCTTATCTTAGTTTGATCTCCTGTTAATTCATTTTATATTAATTTTTATAGTTTTCCTAGGTTTTCTGACATTTGTGATCATGTACAGTACTCAGAGCATAGCAAAATCATTCAGGCAGAAAAATAACACACCCTGAAGGAGACCCCTGGTGGCGCCAAACGCCAGTCTAGCGTTTAGCGCCAAGGGGGGATGTGAGCATTTGGGCATTTTACGTCCAAGCTGGATGTTTGCGTGGGAGAATTTGGTCCCCTTGGGGGCATTTTACGTCCATATTGTACGTTTAACGCCACCAATGGAGAGAGGAAAAAAAATTTTACTATCGGCGTTCAACGCTGGACTGGTGCTTTACGCCCAGGGAGGGGGCAGCTTCATCAATGAGTTGAATTTCAAACCAAATCTCCTAAATCTCACTCATATCTTTTCATATCACACCCTTTTGATTCTCCCACTAAGTCTCCTTCATCAAAATCTATCTATATCACCATTATTTCCATACCATATCTCTACATATTCTACTCATATCTTTTTACACCATCTCCTCATCAATCAAATATTCACTCCAATGTTTCAAGAACCCCCACCCATGATCGAATTTGCCACTATCCCACCCTTATAAATACTGCCTCCACTCTTATATCTCCTCACACTCTCTAGGGGGTTTCTTATACCTCTTTCATCTTTTCTCCTCGCTTCCTCTCTCTTCCTTTTCTTTTCTCTTTGCTCGAGGACAAGCAAAAGATTTAAGTTTGGTGTTGGTGCACTCTGCTTTTTACTCTCCATGGCACCAAAGATTAGGGAATCATCCTCAAGAAAGAGGAAAGAAAAAGCTCCCGCAACAGTCGCATACGAGCTCCACCGGTTTCATACCAAGCATCATGAGGAATATTACTACAATATCGTTAGCAAGAAGAAGGTAATTCCGGAAGTAAAATTTGAATTGAAGGCTAATGAGTACCCAGAAATTCAGGAACAAATTCAAATTAGGGGTTGGGAAGTTCTGGCCAACTCCGTGACTGAAGTCGAAGTTCTAAAAATTTGAGAATTTTATGCAAACCTATAGATGACAGACAAACACAAGAAGGAGCACCCCAAGTTCAAAACTTGGCACACCATGGTTCGAGGGAAGACTTTGCAATTTGGAATGAAAAAGGTGAGTGAAATATTTAAGCTGCCTTCATCAAAAGATGACCCTTACTCTTTCAATAGGAGAGTATAAGCCGATCCGAGATTGGATCAAGTCTTCAAAGACATATGTCTTCCCAGAGCACAATGGAAGAAGGACTCTAAGGTATTGTTTGTTTGGATTGAAAATCAACCGAAAGAAAATAAAGGGAAGGAAGTGAGAGGGAAAACGTTTATTTTCTCTTGTTTGTTTGGAATGAAATTTTTAATGGAAAACTAAAATAGCTTAAAATTGAGAGTGGGTCCCACCCAAAAACTTTTTTCCAACTATGGATGAAAAAATGAGAGGAAAACGAAACCTAAGAGAATTATCTCACATTTGCCCTTTCATAAAAAAAAAAAAAGAGAACAAAAAATAGAAAAGAGTTCTTCTGCATAAGATGGCGAAGTTGAGTATCACATAGAAGCATTCAAGTTCTATTTTCACCACAAAATCAGAGTGTATTTCTTCTTCAACCTTGCTGTTACTATCAACATTGTACTACAATCATTCTCAGTCTAACCTTACACAAATAGGTTAGGGTTCTACGATCTCTGATGTGAAAAAGTTGTCATTTTTCTTTTTTTTCATATGTGAAACTACTTCTGTAGTATAAAATTTGTGGTAGTTCTTGAAATTTTTTTTATCTTTAATTTGTATTGATAGCATTATTGTTTCTATCTTTTTAGTTTATTCTTTCTTTTTTGCATTGAGTTACCAGCCTTGTGATTTGAGTGCGTTATTTTGTTTTGTTTTGTCATAACTAAGAAATCAAAAGTTGTGATACTAAAAAATCCAGAACTTTTTAAATCTGTTGGTTACAAATAAAATGTTAGGGTTTTATTTATTTTAGATATGGGTATTTAATCTTTTGCATATGCACATTGTTTATTCTATTGTTGTTAATGTTAAGTTTTGGATTTTGTATCCCAAAAATGGTATTGCAGGATCTAAATTTAAAATTCATTAAATATAAAAAAAATTACTTTTCATTCACTGTTTGCTTTAAACACGGTTTGATTATTTTTGTAGTTTGGGCATGTAATATACGTTGGTGATGAAGATTGGAAGTTGTTTTACTGCATAATTTTAATTGTAAGCACGACATGGAAAACATTTTCTTTGATGATTTTCCGTTATTCCAAATATGCAATCCTATTACGGTTGAAAATCAAGAGCATAGGTTAGCTGTTTCCATAGGTAATTAGGGAATTATATATACTGTTGAGAGTTAAGGACATTTATTAACTGTTCTCAAAGAAAATTAGAAGAGGGATAAGCAACTTTGTACAATAACAATGCTGTGTTATATTGTCCACATGTTATATTTACTGAAAATGATGGCCAAAAAAGTTGAGAAACCCATAAGGGCTCACATTATTGGGAGAGAAGAGATCCGAGCTACTTTGTTACAACAGTTGCGTGAAACTAATAGGTGTCGTGATATTTTACAAATGGGCCCACATGCCTTTCTAGAGTTATGTGCAAAATTAAAGGCAACCGATCATGTGAAATATACTATACATGTCATAATTGAGGAGCAAGTAGCTAGATTCTTATACATTATAGCTCATAATGTTAAAAATAGAACCATTTAATTTTTCTTCCACCGGTTTGGAGAGACAATCAGTCGTAATTTTCATGCTGTTTTAAGAGTTGAAATCTCATTTGAAGAAGAGTTTCTTCAGCAACTTTTCGAAACAACCATTCCCTCATAGATTCTTCATAGCAATAGATTTTATCCATATTTTAAGGTATGATTAGTTGTACATTGAAGTAGACAATCATAATTAGTATACAGAATAAAAAAATTTTTTTGATTAAGTTATATATATAGGACTGTATTGGAGCCATTAATGGAACACATGTCAGAGTCAAGGTTCCAATAGCTGATCAACCTAGATTTTGTGGTAGAAAAGAATGGCCAACTCAGAATGTACTTACTACGTGTGGCTTTGATATGAGATTCACATATGTTTTAACAGGATGGGAAGGCATCGCATTTGACTCTAAAGTTCTTAAAAGTGCACTATCAAGAGATGGTAGGCTCAAAATTTCAAGAGGTTTATCTATTAAAAAAACTTCGATATATTTAAATAAAGTGGTGATATCTAAAGTATAGTATTTCTATATGAATTTATTTAGAAAAATTTTATCTTGGGGATGCTGGATTCATGCTTAAACATGCTCTAATAACTCCATATCGAGGCGTAATATACCATTTAAAGGAGTTTGCTGGACGTGAACCTGAAAATGCATATGAATTATTTAACCTCCGTCATTCTTCGTTACGAAATGTGATTGAACGATCCTTTGGAGTTTTCATAAAAAAATTTGCAATTATAACAGGTGGTACATAACCATATTATGACGTAGAGGTTATGGTTGACATTGTCCTAGCATGCATTATACTCCGCAATTTTTTTATGGGTGTAGATCCTGACTAACACTTAATTTCTCAAGTGGATCGACAATTACAAAATAATAATCCAGAAGTCACTAATAAGAAAAGAGAAGAAGTAAATGAAGATTACAGGCGAAGTGCAGTGCTTAGGGATAACACGGCGGCTCAAATGTGAGCTGACTATCAAATGAAAAAATGAGACTTATTTGAACCTTCATCCTTATGAAGGGGAATGAAATTTTTTGAACCAAAATAAATAAAATGTGTGAATATCATGTGAATGTTATGACTATTATGTGTCAAACTAATATTTTGAAAGATGTAATTCTCATGAGTATTGTGAAAAGCATGATATTACTATATATGAAGTGTGTAGTTGAAACATTCACTTATGATGATAATCATTTTTTAAAATTAATTAAATTACTTGTATTTTAGGAATTACTTCTGAAGTAATATTTCTGGTTAATTGATAAATTCATTATTAACACTTTTTATATTATTATTCCATTGAAGTTATTTTATAGAAGATTGCTTTTATAATTTAGTTCTTAATTTTTCAGGTTAAGACTGAATGACAAAGAGGATGGCATCTCAAGGTGACACATCAAGCAAAGATAATTTAAGAAATGAATGTAGTAAGGTAATAGAGCTGACAGGTGCTTTTATAACAACTGCATATGACAACGTTCTTACAACTTTAAAAGTTTCATTCGGGAACCATCTTCGTAAAGATAATCTTAAGAATAGATTGAAGACTTTGAAGAATTACTTTGGAGTTTGCTATGATCTCTTTCATAAGTTAAGTCGATTTTCATGGAACCCAGATACCAAACTTTTTAACGTTGAACCTGAAGTTTGAGCGGATTTAATTAAGGTAATTAATATCATGATAAGTTGCTACTAAAATTTATAGATTCTTTTGCGCATGATAAGTTGCAGTATAAAATTATTTTGACCTATGATTCTAAATGATTAGAATTCTTCACAAGAGTCAAATTTACACACAATATATGCTTTCTTCATCTAAAAAATTTATACAAAATACTAATATGTGAGGACTAGATTTTCATGAAGTTATTGCTTTTGTATATATTTATTTATGAAACTGCTCACAACTTAAGGAAAGAAAACTGTATAATTAAATTAACATATATGCATCTATTTTTTTTATATAGACAAGACCAAATGCAAAAAAGTGGATGCGAACTCCCATCAAACATTATGATAAATTATATTTTATATACGGTCAAGATAAAACAACTGAAAATATTACTGGAAGTGTCAAAGAAATAAATAAAAGTATGGCCAAGATGAAAAAAACAATTAATTTGAATGATGATAAATATCAGGAGTTCGACTGTGAGTGGAATGATTGGCAACCTACTACTCATTCAACTAGCTTTGTTGCAGAGGAGAATCCTGATTTAGGTAACTCAAACCAATCTAATAGAACACAAGAGAATCACATAGGTTCTAAGCGTAAAGCACCAATAAGTTGTTTATTTGAAGCTAATATGGAACGAATGAGTAAAGGTATTCAAGGATTGACAGATATGTTGAAAGATGGAAATAATTACTATGATAAATCACTTAATATTCCTACCAAGCAAGCATTAACGGGCAACTGAAACAGCTGAAAAACAAGTTATACTAGCTGAAAGATAAATTCTGATAGCTGAAGAACAAATTCAAGTTGCCAAGATTCAAGCTCAAGCTGTTGAGAGAGGAATTACATTCCTAGAATAAAGTAGGGCTCGAATTTACTCTGAAAATGATGTGTATAACGAGTTAAAGAAATTGGGTGTTGTCAAAGAGATCTTTTGGAGTTGTTATCGTTTTCTCTATAGAGAGATAAAAGAACAAAACGAGAATTTTTGGTGTTCCCTTTAAAGATCACCACGGTGCATTATATCACTTAATAAAGGAAGTTGGTGTGCAATTTAAGAGGAATGCAATTAGTAATGGTAAAATATATTTTGTGCATATTTATGATTTTAGGATCTAATATTGTATAATTTTTGTAAAGCCTCTATATTTTGTAATTAATATACTTATCAGAGTCTTAAAAGAGGCTTACGGTTGGTATATCCTTATGCATTTTGAATATATAGTTATATATCTTGAATATTGACTGAAATATATATTTAATGTATAAAAAATTATATATTATAATATTGGTGTTGTTGTAGTTGCTCTTTGATTAATAGGCCCTTGAGAACTACAAAAATTTATGTGGTTGATTATAATGAGAGTACTAAAATTTCATAGATGGTATACAAATTATTTGGTGTTGATAAATTTGTATTGTTGATATATTAATTGGATAGTAGATTAGTATTGTGCTTGGAATTTAAAACATACAATTTTTCTTGTTGAAGATAACAAATTTATAAGAATTAGCTATAAAATATATGAAACTTCAAATTCTTCAAAATATATATACTATTAAAAGAGTAAGCACATATTTAAAAATTTTTTTTACCTTTGATGTGTATGAAGAGAATTCAATAGAATTTGTATTAGCTATTCATCATGCTTTGCATGGATCAAAATGGAATTGTTATTTTTTTAATAATTTAAACAATGCATTATATTTTGCCTTAAATTACATGAAGTGATATTTATGTGAGGTATGATTTTATTTCGTATGATTCAAATTTATTGTAACATAAAAAAACTATGATTCATGATCTATCTTTAAATTATTAATTGCATTAATATATTTTATTTATTTTATTTTAATTATTTTAAATTAAATAATAAATTTATATACATAAATACCCTTTTTATAATACAAAGACAAAAATGTCATCTACTACTAATTTATTCTTCTTTCTTCTTAATTTTTTTTTAACCAAACAAAGAAAATTATTCTTTCTTTTCTTTTCTTTCTTTTTATTATTTTTTTCATCCAAATAACTCAAGAAAAAAATAAAAGTACATTCAAATTTTTTCCTTTTTTTTTCTTTTTATTTCCTTTCCTTTCTCTTTCCATCCAAACAAACTCCGAATCTCTGCTTGCTTCTCTGAATGTGACTTAAAAAAAGTGAAGAATGAGATAGTAGTCTTGCTTCTCTCTCTTTTGATATAAGAGTAAAATCGTCCAAAATATCAAATAAAATATTAAAAATAATTTTAAATAAAAAATAAAATTAGAAACAAATTTAATTTTAATCTTAAATTTTAGAAACCAAAATAATATTTATCTCTTATTATATTTTTATTGTTAAGAGCAATTGGAAAAGGAGAATGAGCATAAAGCCTCAAAGGAACAGAGGGAAACAAACGAAGAAGGAATGCGGAATGGAGGTTGGCATACCTTATGATTCTCATTGTGCATTTGTGCCTACGTTTCAATAAAATGCAGAAATGGAAGGAAATAAGTAGCAAGTACCAAGGTTTCCGCGTCTCCTTTGTTTCAACTTTCAAGACTTTTCATCTCTAAATATCAGTAAGCTTTTTTGGTTTCTTCATGGGAAGAGTCCGAGGACCCGGACCGGACCGGGTGCAGACCCGGGTTCAACCCACAATTCGAATAAAAGATGTATAAACCGACTCCCTCCCAAAAACCTACAGCCTCACCTAATCCTATTGAACGCACACCAGGAACTTCATGTCTTCATCCCTACCCACTTGCTACTGTTGCGATACCTGTGGGTTGTTTTTGGTAGTGTTGGCTTATTTTGCCTTGGGGGTCAAAGTTTTTTTTTCCCCAAGGTGTGTTTCTCATATTGAGATTTTTAATGAGTACATGTTTTTTGAAGTGGCAATTTGGGCCAGGGAGAGAACGACAATAACTACATCCACAGACAAAATAATAATATCAAAGTGGAGTGTAAAAAGCAACCCATGCTTGACCAAAAAAAAAAAAAAAAAACCAAACCATGTGTAAGGCTGCATTTGTTTACAGATTTAGAATACTAAGACAGATTGTGAAAGTAAAAAATTGAACAGAAATTATGTTAAAAGTTTTTGTAATTATTAGTGAAAAAAATAACTATAAAATAATTTTAAAATATGTCAGTAGAATTAAAATAGAAAACAAAAAATTAATATACAATAACAAATTATATGAATTAGCATTATATATTATTATAGATTATAGATATATGTGCCTATCTATGCATATCTTTCATTTTTATCTGTATTTCTATTATTCATCAATCTATATATAATTTTAACATGCCTGTAAAATAACTTATCTATATATATATATATATATATATATATATATTGTGTTCTCTAATGTAAAGTTTGTTATATTTAGTTTTCTTACTAACAATGTAAAGGTTATATAGTATTTTTAATAGGTTTAATTTAAGTTTCCTAGAATTAATAAGTTCAATATTTTTAATATAAACTTTTTTTAGTTATAAAATCGATAATTAGATAGAGTAAAAATAATTATGCAATATTTATATCTACAAAAGATAATTTATATTCTTATATTGATTTGATGAGAATATACCTTAACTGTTTATATTATATTTGTATTTTTTATATGTTTATTTATAATTTTATAATTATATTTTTGTGTATTTATTTATAATTTTATATATGATTTACTATAATTTGAATATTTTAACTGAATTATAATTGAACTCTGAACCACTAAATCAATAAATCAGTAGTTAAACCGCTAAATCAATAAATCAGTAGTTAAAATGATTCAATGTTTGATTTAATTTTCAAATCTTTGGTCTAATGTGAATATGTTTTAATTAAACTAGCAAAATTCTTATCCAAGTCTATCTAAGTAGTTGTAACAACTTTTCAAATCACGGCCTCCTCCTCCTCCTCCTCCTCCTCCTCTTTCTTCTTCCTCTTCTTGATCTTCTTCTTCCAAATTCGCGCAGGTTCTTATTCTTCTTCCAAATTTGCACACCCAGGTTTTTCTTCTTTCCTTCTTCTTCTCCTCCTCTTTCTTCTCCTTTTCTTAAAGATTATCAATTCAATTCAGAACACATGCGTCCATTCAATTCAATTTAATTCAATTCATAATGAACCGAACATGTTATTAAGGTGAAATTAAACAATTGTATAGTACTAAATGAACGGAACATTATCCACTATATAAAACCAAATTCAAAAAAGCTTTTTGCATAATGAATGGAACACGTTATTAAGGTGAAACAATTGTATAGTACTAAATGAACGGAACGGAACATTATCCATTAAAATCAAATTCAAAACAGCTTTCTGCATAATGAACCGAACATGTTATTAAGGCGAAACAATTGTATAATACTAAATGAACGGAACATTATCCATTATATAAAATCAAATTCAAAACACATGTGTCTACAATTTAGAAATTATCAATTCAATACAATTCAATTCAGAACAATTGCGTCCATTCAATTCCATTCAACTCATAATAAATCGAACATGTTATTAAGTTAAAACAATTGTATAGTACTAAATGAACGGAACATTATCCATTATACAATATCAAATTCAGAACAGCTTTCTGCATAATGAACTGAACACGTTATTAAGGTGAAACAATTGTATAGTACTAAATGAACGGAACATTATCCATTATATAAAATCAAATTCAAAACAGCTTTCTGCATAATGAACTCAACACGATGTTAAAGTGAAACAATTGTATAGTACTAAATGAACAGAATATTATCCATTATATAAAATCAAATTTAAAACTCTTGTGTCTACAATTTAGAGATTATCAATTCATTTAAATTCAGAACACCTGCATCCATTCAATTCAATTCGATTGAAAAAATAATCCATTAGCAAAATGTTGGTGTTATTGGTGATGCCGATAACAAAAAAGAAGAAGAAGAAAAGGAGGAGGAGAAGAAGAATCCGCGTGCGCCAAAAAAAGAAGAGGAGGAGAAAAAGGAGGAGGAGAAAGAAGAAGAAGAAGTATGCATGAATTTAAAAAAAGAAGACATATGCGTATATTTAAAAGAAAAAATGCAAAAAAAATAAAAAAAAAATACGCATATAATGACACTCTTTTAATAAGAAAGCTCTTTTTACAAATCCAATAGCCATCAGATTATTACATAAACAAAACAGATAGAAAATGAATGACAAAGCTTCATTGATCTATTGGTATAGTTCTTGACTATAGTCCACTTATCATATTGATAAGCCAAACTGACAAAGAATGAAAATTGAGTTATAAAATGGTATCATTTTGGTCTCTTTCAAGGTGAGATATGGTATCAAAACTTGCTAATATTTTATCATTTTGCCTTTCTTCTCATAGTTAGTCATTCGTTATTAGACATATTAATTTATTGATATGCAGAAAAGGAAATTCGAAACTCGAAAGGGTAGAAGAATAATCAATAATAGAAAGTTTAATTTTATCACATCGAACCAGAAAAACCACATCACATTTCCAAAGCTATTGCCACATAGTACATGACATGGTACATCTCATGTACTCGAGGTACCATAGTTGTCATGACACATGTCATTTATTAAGTAAGGCGACACATAGCAAAGATGAAGTTGCAATATCTGTACTGACCAGTGAATGGTACAACATTGATCGAAAATGTTGGTTTCCAAATCGAGATAAATCTATTCTTCCAACCAGATATATGTTTATAAAGATAACAATCAATTTATGCTAATCATTAGTCTCAGCTTTTAAACCGATCAATTTGGTCTTTTAACTATTATTATGTTAGTTTTTTAAATAAAATTTGTCATAAATTACTTTTCTCAACAACTTAATTTAGTAAGAAAACGTATATAAATAGTTATATTTTTAAGGTTTAATTTATTTATTGGTCTTTATAATTTTGTGAAATTTTCAATTAGATTTTTATATATATATTTTTTTAATTGAGTCTTTACATTAATTTTTTTTAATTAGGTCTCTCTTAACAGTAATTAGTTTAATTAGATAGGGACCTAATTAAAAAAAATTAGTGCAGGGACCCAAATAAAAGAAAAAAAAAGTATTGAGACCCAATTAAAAATAAAATTTAGTGCAAGGACTCAATTAAAAAAAAATATAGAGACCTAATTAAAAATTTCGCAAAACTATAAGAACCAATAGAATAATTAAACCTATTTTAACACATATTTTTATATTCTCTTACACAAGTCTTTTTAATTTGTATTTAGAGTAAACTATCAAAATAGTAGTTGAAAATTTACATTGCTGACAAAACGAACTTTAAAATATGCTAATGACAATTAAGCTCTCGAAAGATTTAAAAATACGATAAAAAAATTAGATATTAAATATATATTCTAAAAAATAATTTTAGAGACCAAATTTTGATGCAAAAGTTTTGAATCATTATTAGAAAAAAAATATCTTTTCATCCTTAGAATTTGATAATTTTTTGTCGAAGTGAATTTTTTTAAAATCTTTTTTATTGTGAATGACCACATTTTTTAAAAATAAAACAATTTAGAGATCAAAATTTGCTAAAATTTTTTTGTGCACTTTTTAAAAATTTATTTAAATATTGCTACAAAAATTTGGAGCTAATGAATAAGTCGTTTATTAAATATAAATTTTTTTGTTATTTATGAAAAATATAATATTTATTAGTTCTTTTTGTCGTATTTTCAAATTATTCAAGGGTTGTTTTATCAATAACATCTTTCCAAAAAAATTTTCAAAAATTGAATTTTTTTGGATACCAAATTAATAATTAATCCTTGTATTTAAACAAATTTTTATATAGACTTTTTTTATTTACTTTATGCTAATTTATTATTGACCCCAAAACTCAATCTAAAACAATAAAAATATAATTTTAGGTCATCTGTCCACCCATCGAAATATTTACAAACCAACAAATTACTATAAGAGAATAGTAAATATATATACCAGAATTGGACTAATAGAGTATAAAACATATATATATACAAAGGGTCAATAATATATTTTCTCAATTAGGTCATATTCCTACAACACAAGTAGCTGATCCACTAAGAAATAGAATATCTTCCTGAAGCACACAAACAAATACAATAATGAATTAAAAACATGAATATTTACTTCTCATACATAGCGAAAACGTTTCTTACCTTTTCATGAAGTCAAAAATAGTACATTTTCTTTTTTAAATAAACCAAATCAATTTTTTTTCTTATATACTCTCTCCATGCAACATAAAGGAAATATGTCTAATTGAATCAATGAATGTGTATAAAAAGATTCTCCTATATTATTTTATTATACATGTTTAATTTATTAGTTTATGACCCTTTTATAAGAAGGCATGGTAACTATTTATTTAACTGATGACTTAAGAAAACAAAGGAAATAAATTAATAAAATTGTCTTATTTTTGCTATTAATTGCTTATTGCCCTCATACTAGAGAAAAAGAAAAATGGATGGCCAAACTAAATCTTATACTTGTGTTTTTTGTAAGAGAGGATTCTCAAATGCACAAGCACTTGGAGGCCACATGAATATTCATAGAAGAGATAGAGCCAGGCTTAGGCAATCACTTGAAGAGAAAATGTTGCTTCAAATTGATGATGATCAACAAAAAAATAATAATACCAACCATAAGAAGCCATGGAATTTTCTAGAAATGGATGATGATGATGATGATTATGCAATAATCCAAAGGGGCAAAGGAACAAGAATTGGTGGTACTTCAGAAATTCCTCATCAATTTCCTCTTCTTGTTGGGGTGCCACATAGTTATAATAATTATATGAATGAGATAAGGAAAGGTATTATTGAAGAAAAGAATATTGAAGTGGATCTTGAGCTTCGTCTAGGGTTTATTGAGCCAAAAGAAGCAACAACTTTGAGCACTAGGAAATTCTTTTAATTAAGCTTCTTTTTATATGAGGCTTAATTTACATTCCTTCAGTGGGAAGATTTTAAGAGGTTGATTGGTTTTTTGCGCCTACCTCTTATTCCATTCACCATCATATATGTGAAGGTAATTAAATTATATATAGTATATTATTTAGATATTATCGTATAATTAAGCTTTTTATGTTAATATTGCTTAGCTTATGTGTATATCATTTTAGTCTTGCATATCGGTTGTAATTCTTTGTATATCTTTTCATTATGTTGTTATTTTATATTATGATTTTATATGTAAAGTTTGTAATTATATATATGTATTTACTATTATTTGATGTTGTTGCTTATTGTATTATAATATGAAAGATGTTATTTGTTCTTTCCTGTATAATGCATATACATGTTTCTAGCAAGCATTTAAATGAATCTATACTGAAAATCAATTCTTCCACTCTTTGATATTGTATTTTATTGTTTATATTTGTTCTTATGTTTATGTACTTCGTGCTATATAGGATTCGGTATTTTTGAAGTTTATGGCTATAAGTTAATAACAATACTGCGCTGAATATCAAAGCAACAATACAATGATGAGAAAATGATCAACTTCAATTTCCAAAAAATTAAAATGAGATATATAACCATTTAATTTATGGGTTTCTACATAATATATAAATGATTTTGATATAGTATTCAACTTTTATGTGTGTGGGGTTAAATATTCTCTTAATTCTTAATATTTATACCTAATATTAAAATTATTTTTAATATATTTTTTCTAAAGTTTGGTCAAAACATTAATATTTAGAAAAAAATAATCATTTTAAAAATAATTATAATATTAGAGACTATTTTGATTTTAAGCATAAACTTTAAAGATCGAAAGAGTATTTAATTCTATATATAACTTGTTCGGTTGCTTGGGTGAATGGCGAAATGGGTGAGGTCGAGGTTGGAGCAACTGGGTGTGAGGAAGGATCTAGACCTGGACGCAAACTTTAGAGGTGAGGTAATCGTCCGAGCTGTCAGTGAGTCGGCGGGTGGGACTACCTGCAAGGAGACTCTAATACTTAAGTTAGTGTTCGCACCAAGAGGCGTCTAATTAGGATAAAAAAGGTGACGGTCCCTCCCTATTTATACTCTGAACTCAGGTGGACCCTTTTATTTGGACCCATCACCATGGAAACTTCTACTAGCTTTTCAGATTTTCTCAACAGATGTGAGGTGGTATGCGGGTCATCCTTAAATTCGAGTCGAATGATCCGGCGGATCGATAATTCATGGTCGAACCCGAAGTCCTTGTTAAACTGGGCCGGAACATAACTATTCATATATTTTTACATAGGTAATGATTTAAAGTTTTTTTTAAAAAATATATTTTTATCACGTGAACCTTTAGTAATTGTAGAGCCAGCTTGATAATGCTGATTAGAGAATAGTACTTGTATTTTTCAATGGTGATCATTGAGAATTTGAGAGTATAACTATTTCATTTTTTTATAAAAGTTTGAATACATAGAATCAGAAATAATATTGGACATATGAAATTCACAAAGTGAATTATAGAGTATAGAAACTAATTCATACAGAAGTAAAAATATTCTTTTTAGATTTATTTACTTCTGATCGGAGCTTATTATGGATAGTTTGGTATCTAGGATTAACAAGCCATTCACAAAAGTGTTGGATCTCGTTATATGAAGCTGCTTTTTTAGTGTAAATGGGTCTTATTCTGAGACTTTACATATATTTTTGTTTTCTCATATTTATGGTGTCGAATGTGTAGTGTCTCCTTATTTTTTTTTCTTTATGTTAAAATAACTTTGAGCCCACGTAAATAACATAAAAATCTTTAAAAAATATATGAAATTAAGTGGAAAAAGTGAAATCTTTATGTATTATTTAGCTTATGTTTTGGGTTTATATCTTTATGGTATGTAGAAAATGCCAAGGTCACCATATGACAAATTTTATTAATATTAAATTGAGATATTTTAGTTACAAATTTTATTCTCATGTATTACAAATCATTTATTATTTAGTATAATTATTTGTTTGAAAACTTATTTAATTTTTTTGTTATTAAATAATTATTATTCTATTAATATTTATAATATAGTTCAACAATTATTTAAACAAATTATTTATTTAAATTAATTGTTTAATATATTTTTTATTAATATTTATTTTAGTCATTTTAAAATGAATTCGAAAAGTATTTTAATTTTTTAATCAAATTTAAAATTCTAATTTCTATTACAATTAAAAAACTTTAATCCTAAAAAGAGTTATGTTCATATCCTAACCCGAAATAAAGTCAGGCCCAATAAAGATAAAGGCCTATCCATAAAAAGGGTGGCCTTTTCTGTTTGTCCGACCTCATAAGAGATCAGGTACGACAAGGAGGTCCAACTATACTTATTTAAATAAGTAACTACTTCCCTAAATACCTCCTATTATTTCTACCTCATTTAGAAGGTAGATCTCAACAAACTCCCAAGATAAAGGGAATGGTTATCCACCAACATAGGTGAAACTAATCCAAAAGGTAATTATCTATTCTACTATAAATACACTGACACTCCTTAGGTATATCCAAGTCTCAATCTACTAAAAATCTGCTTAAAGTCTTTGGTAACTTAAGCATCAGAGTCTCTTGCAAGTACCATCCCCATCTCCTCACGAGGAACTCGGACGTCGGCACCCCGACATTCGAATGGGTCAGACGCTGCCTCAAAAAGAGTCTGGACCCCATGTTCAGGCCCAAATCACCATTTCAGGTAACCCCCGGGAACATTAGCGCCGTTGCTGGGGACCTAAAAGTCTACATCCACGAATGGCAGACAACCAGTATGAAGACGGTCACACGATGTCTGAGTCGAAACCAGAACTTCACCATGACGACCTGACGCTAGCATTACCTCCACCTCGAGAGAGAACAAACGCCACCCACAGAGAAGGAACATCGGGAAATCCTCATCCGTGGCAGATTCATTCGAGGGTCCATGATGCGTGAGTATCTTTACCCTATTTTGCCCTTATTTTCTAGTCATTTTCAGTTAGAATTTATTAAGTTTTATAATATTTTGGTACAAAAATTCTCTTTGAATGCTACTTTGAGTGTTTTAGTGTTTTTATTTATTTCAGGTGAAATTCGGAGTAATTTGGCATAGTTTTGTTCAAAAAGGAGAAGATTTAGAGCTGTCCCCTTGGACGCTACACGCCTAGCTAGCGTTTAGTGCTAGCAACACAGCAAGCCCAAGAACATTTCTGCCTCTTTGGACGCTAAACGCCCAACTGACATTTAGTACTAGGCAATTTGAATTTGAATCCATCAATAAAGCATCTTTAAGTGGATTTAGCTTTTATTAGTTATCTTTTATTTTATTTTTGTAATTTTTATTTACAAACAATATCTTTTAGTTTTATGATCTAATATTTTATTTTGGTTTTGAATCAAATTAGGTTAGATATTAAAGGAAAAATATTCACCCTTTAGGGGGATCTTCTCTCTTCGGCACTTCCACACTTTTGAGAACTCTTGTTTTCTCTATAAGTCATGAGCCACTAGACTTCCTCGGTTAAGGTTAGGAGCTCTGTTTATTTCTATGGATTAAGACTATTGCTTTTCTATTTTAATTAATGTATTGATTCAATGAATAAGATTACTTTCGTTCTTCATTTTATGAATTTGGATGGAACGATAGTATAACCCTTATTCTATATACGTACTTGTGATTCTTGGAAGAGGTCTCTCACCTGAACAACAGCTTAAAAGTAAATTCCTCCTAAATTGCTAATTACTTGAACTAATCGGGATACGTGACATATAATTTTCTTAGCTTTGGTAATTAAGGTTTTGTGGCCATAAAATAGATTTGAACTTAACCCTATAATTGGAATTAAGTGACCAAGACATTGGCGGTTAATGAAGGTTAGAGGAGACTAAATCACTAAGACATTAGGATTTAGTCAATTACAGTTTTTCATGAAATAAATCTTGCATGATTAAAATAGTTGGTAAGAAAACTTAATCCAAAAAAGTAAACATCTCCGATACCTTAACTGATTTCTCCCATTGATTTCTCACCAAACCTCTTAATTGTTTTCTTTATTCCTTGAATTTCTATTTAATGCTTTTGAACCTCAAAACAACTACTTTCTACTTACCTGACTAAGTCAATCATTCGACCATTGTTGCTCAGTCTATCAATCCTCGTGGGATTGATGCTCACTCACTTGAGGTATTAATTGGACGACTCGGTGTACTTGCCGATTAGTTTGTGGATATAGAAAATCCTCAACAAATTTTTGGCGACGTTGCCGAGGATTAACTGTGATTGACAACTACCAGTTGTTTGATTTCTTAGATTAGGTATTATTTTTCTTAGTTTTATTTGCTTGTTTATTTTTCTTTAAATTTTAAAATTCGGCTTTGTTTATTTTTCCTTAATTTCTGATTTTAAGTTTAGAGTCCCGTTAGAGATTTTTTCTTTTTTGCAATTTTCAAAAACATTATTATTGTCTCTTGTTTAATTTTTGAAAATTGTTAGCTACTTTTACTTATTAGTTTTCGAAATTTTTAGTTTAATTGCTTGCATTGTTTTGTTTTATCTCTTTTTACATAGGATACCTCACTGGGAATTTTCTACACTCTAATGTAGAGATTCTCACATTTTTTTCTTGTTTTCTATTTGTTTATAAGTAGGAACAGGGACAAAGAACTCCTTCTTGATTTTGATCCTGAACTTGAGAGGACCTTGAGGTGGTGTTTGAAACAAGCTAGAGCTTATAAGGCCAGTGAGAATCTCAGGGATACTTTTGAGAAGGAAGCCATGGATCACAAAAATCCCAATAATGTTGTTAATAATGTTAATGGTAGGAATGCAAATGGTAATGAGCAAGCTAGGAAGACACTAAATTCATACACTGCTCTTACTCTTGATTTTTATGGGCGCAGTATTGTTGTACCTCCTATTGGTGCAAACAATTTTGAGCTGAAGGCACAATTGATCAATCTAGTGTAGTAAAACTGCCAGTTTTATGGGCTCCCACAGGAAGACCCATATCTATTCATCTCTATCTTCCTGCAAATCTGTGACACTGTGAAGACTAATGGAGTGAATCATGAAGTCTATAAGCTCATGCTCTTCCCATTTGCTGTGAGGGACAGAGCAAAGCAGTGGCTAAATACTCAACCCAAGGAGAGCTTGGACTCTTGAGACAAAATGGTCAATGAATTTCTGACCAAATTCTTTCCACCTCAAAAGTTGACTAAGCTAAGGGTGGATGTTCAGACTTTTAGGCAGAGAGATGGTGAGATCCTCCATAAAGCCTGGAAAAGATATAAGCAGATGGTTAGGAAGTGTCCCCCAGATACGTTTTCAGACTGGACCAAGTTGCAGATTTTCTATGATGGCCTCTCTGAGATGGCAAAAATGTCTCTGGACAATTCCGTAGGAGGTTCTTTTCATATGTAGAAGACGCGTGAAGAGGCTAATGAGTTTATTGAGACGGTTGCTAATAACCAATATCTGTATTCTTTTGAGAGGAATCCTGTGAATCTTGTGAAGAATGGGGTTATGGAGGTGGACACCCTGGATGCCATTCTAGCTCAGAACAAGATCATGTCACAACAGATCGGTATGATTACTCAGCATTTGAGTGGGATGCAAGTCTCAGCCATTAATACTCAAGATGTATGCTATGACATGAGTAGAAGCTTCAACCAAGGGGAGAATTATAGTTATGCTCAACCCACTCCTGAGCAAGTTAATTATATGAGAAATTCCTCTAGAAATTCCAATAATGATCCCTATGCTAACACATTCAATTAGGGATGGAGGAATCACCCCAATTTTGGGTGGAGAGAGCAACCCCAATCGGGAGGAAAGTCCTTTGGGAGGTGAAGATCCATTTGTGGAAGAGATCATGTGAGCTGGGGTTCCCAAAAATTTTAAAACTCTCGACATGGATCTCTATGACAGGACAACCGATCCGAGGCATCACCTCAGTAATTTCAAAAGTCGGATGTACTTAGTTGATGCTTCTAATGCAACTCGTTGCAAAGCTTTCTCAACAACCCTAACCAAAGCTACAATGAAATGGTTTGACAACTTACCTCCCTGGTCGGTAACCTGTTTTGACGACCTAGCTAAAAAGTATCTTACTAGGTTTTCAATACAAAAGGACAAGGTGAAGCATGCTCCAAGCCTGCTATGAGTGAAACAAGAAGTCGAAGAGACACTCCGAGATTATATGAAAAGATTCAATAAAGCCTGCTTGAAAATACAAAACTTACCTACTGAAGCAGTAATAATGGGGCTTGTTAATGGCCTTAAAGAAGGGCCGTTCTCCTAATCCATATCTAAGTGACACCCGACTTCCTTGTACAAAGTACAAGAATGGGAAGTAAAATGCATTAACATGGAGAAAAATTCTCAACTTAGAGAGCCTCCCCCGAGGCCCAACCTGTCCTATCTAACTCAAGATAAGGAGAAGGAAGCTAAGAAAAAGGAAGAGTACAACTCAGAAAAGCCTCGAATGTACCATAATTACACTCAATTCTGAGTTTCTCTTATAGATGTCTACAGGGAGATATGTCACACTAAAAAGCTTTCACCTCCTCGCCCTATTAAACATAAAAGGCAGGAAGTCAGACAGAATACTGCAAGTACCACAAGTTGTATGGCCATTCTACCAATGATTGTTATTATTTGAAAAATGTCAAATAAAAGTTGGCCAGGGAAGGTCAGCTAGAAAGGTACTTGGCTGAAAGATTGGATGATCAAAGAAAGAGGAAAATAGATGAGGACGGAGGACGATAAGAACGTCCCCACAAACTCTTGAACGACACATACATATGATAAATTGAAGGTTTGCTGGAGGAGAAATCTCGAAATCCTCATGTAAAAAGCATTTCAAAGAAGTATACCAAGTTGGAGAAGACAACAAAATTTTCGATTTACCAACCATCTCGTTCACCAAACAAGATGCTTAAGGGGTGACACCTGACCACGACGACCCGGTAGTAATAACAATGATCCTCGCCAATATAAATTTCTATAGAACTCTGGTGGATCAAGAAATTTTGGCAGACATACTGTTTAAGCCTGCTTTTGACAAACTCGGGTTAAAAGAAAAGGATCTGAAGTCGTACCCAGATAACCTCTTCGGGTTAGGGGACATGCCGATCCGATATGTTGGATTTATCTCTCTATACACCACCTTTGAAAATGGCACAAAATCAAGGACATTAACCGTCGATTACATTGTGGTTGACGTCATGTCAATGTATAATGCCCTAATAGGTCAGACCACTTTAAACCGACTAGTAGTAGTTGTCTCTACAGCTCACTTGTGTATGAAGTTTTTCATTGTAGAAGAAATTTTTACCGTAAAAGAAGATAATAAATTAGCACGAAATTTTTACAATAAAAGTCTTAATTTAACAGGCAGTCAACACTGTCGAACTCGGCGGTGTCCGAACTTGGGAAGAACTACGTCTCTAACTTGAAGAAAAGATAAAAAAGTACAAATCGGGGATCATGCCGAAAGACAACGAGAATAGGGGCCAATCTAGAGGAAGGTCTAAAATCACATCTCATTGGCCTCTTACGAAGAAACTCTGACCTCTTCGCCTGGAAAGTCTCTGATATGCCTGGTATAGATGCCGACCTTCATGAAGACTAAGGCCGGGTTGGTATGTAGTGACTTTAATTTTGATATTAACTTAGTTATATTATTTTGTATATCATTACTAGGCAACCATGATCATCATATTGTTTCGATGCAACAGGTGTAGTCGAAATCGTTGGATTATGAGGTGACATTGGCGGAGACGTTTAAGTACACTGATGAGCGGATAATTTGTACGCTTTTTGGCATTGTTTTTAGTATGTTTTTAGTATATTTAGTTGAGTTTTTAGTATATTTTTATTAGTTTTTAGTTAAAATACACTTTTCTGGAATTTACTATGAGTTTGTGTGTTTTTCTGTGATTTCAGGTATTTTCTGGCTGAAATTGAGGGACCTGAGCAAAAATCTGATTCAGAGACTGAAAAGGACTGCAGATGTTGTTGGATTCTGACCTCCCTGCACTCGAAGTGGATTTTCTGAAGCTACAGAAGCCCAATTGGCGCGCTCTCAACGGCGTTGGAAAGTAGACATCTTGGGCTTTCCAGCAATATATGATAGTTCATACTTTGCCCAAGATTTGATGGCCCAAACCGGCGTTCAAAGTCACCTTCAGATTTCCCAGCGTTAAACGCCGGAACTGGCACCAAAATGGGAGTTAAACGCCCAAACTGGCATAAAAGCTGGCGTTTAACTCCAAGAAGAGTCTCTACACGAAAAATGCTTCATTGCTCAGCCCAAGCACACACCAAGTGGGCCCAGAAGTGGATTTTTATGTCATTTACTCATCTTTGTAATTCTTAAGCTACTAGTTCCCTATAAGTAGGACCTTTTACTATTGTATTTTCATCTTGGTTCTTCTGGTTCCCTCTGGGGCCGAAACCAATGATCACTCTTGTTCTTATGTATTTTCAACGGTAGATTTTCTACACACCACAGATTAAGGTGTGGAGCTCTGCTGTACCTCGAGTATTAATGCAATTACTATTGTTCTTCCATTCAATTCCGCTTGTTCTTGTTCCAAGATATCACTTGTTCTTCAACTTGATGAATGTGATGATCCGTGACACTCATCATCATTCTCATCTATGAACGTGTGACTGACAACCACCTCCGTTCTACCTTAGATTGGGTGAATATCTCTTGGATTCCTGATACACGATGCATGGTTGATCGCCTGACAACCGAGCGCTCGCCTGACAAACGAGCCAGCCATTCCGTGAGATCAGAGTCTTCGTGTATAGGCAAGAACTGATGGCGGCATTCAAGAGAATCCGGAAGGTCTAACCTTGTCTGTGGTATTCTGAGTAGGATTCAATGATTGAATGACTGTGACGTGCTTCAAACTCCTGAGGGCGGGGCGTTAGTGACAGACGCAAAAGAATCACTGGATTCTATTCCGGCCCGATCGAGAACCGACAGCTGGATAGCCGTGCCGTGACAGGGTGCGTTGAACATTTCCACTGAGAGGATGGGAGGTAGCCACTGACAACGGTGAAACCCTTGCATAAGCTTGCCATGGAAAGGAGTAAGAAGGATTGGATGAAGACAGTAGGAAAGCAGAGAGACGGAAGGGACCAAGCATCTTCATACGCTTATCTGAAATTCCCACCATTGAATTACATAAGTATCTCTATCTTTATCTTTATGTTTTATTCATCATCTATACCCATTTGAGTCTGCCTGACTAAGATTTACAAGGTGACCATAGCTTGCTTCATACCAACAATCTCTGTGGGATCGACCCTTACTCGCGTAAGGTTTATTACTTGGACGACCCAGTACACTTGCTGGTTAGTTGTGTGAAGTTGTAGTGATCACAATTTCGTCCACCAAGTTTTTGGCGCCGTTGCCGGGGATTGTTTTGAGTATGGACAACTAACGGTTCATCTTGTTGCTTAGATTAGGTATTTTTTTTCTTCAGAGTTCTTAAGAATGAATTCTAGTGTTTCAAGGTGATGCTCTTATCATCACCAAAGCTGATTGATTCTCATCAATTTAGCTCTTGAATGTAATGTCCTGCTGAAGCTTGGCTAGCCATGTCTAATTCCTTTAGACTAAAGCTTTAGACTAACATTGCATGATTCCTGGAATTCTCATTAAGAATTTTGATATCTTCATTTTCTTTTTCACTTAATTTTCGAAAAATCCAAAAAAAATTACAAAATCATAAAAAAACAAAAAAAAAAGATTTTATGTTTAATTGATCTTGGTTCTATTTTCAAGCCAATAGTACAGGGAACTGAAGATTCAGAACATGCAGCAGAGGAATTACACAGAAAAAGCTGGGCGTTCAAAACGCCCAGTGAAGAAGGACAGACTGGCATTTAAACGCCAGCCAGGGTGCCTGGTTGGGTATTTAACGCCCAAAAAGGTAGTGCATTGGGCGTTAAACGCCAGAATGTGCACTATTCTGGGCGTTTAACGCCAGGATGGCACAAGAGGGAAGGTTCTGTTTTTAATTCAGATTTTTTTCAAGTTTTCAAAGTTTTTCAAAATCAAATCTTTTTCAAATCAAATCTTTTCAATCAAATGTTTTCAAAATCAATTTCTTTCCTTTTTCAAAGATACTTGCTAACAATTAATGATTTGATTGAACATTTTAAGTATGTTGCCTTTTCTGTTGAGAAAGGTTTAATGTTTGAATCATATCTTTTCTTGTTAGCCAAGTCATTAATCTTAAAATCAAATCTTTTTAAAATTGTTTTCAAATCATATCTTTTCAATCATATCTTTTTAAAAAAGCATAATTTTTCAAACATATCTTTTTAAATCACATCTTTTTCAAAAATAGTTTTCAATCATATTTTTTTCAAAAATCACTTGATTTCTTTCCCACTTTTAGTTTTCGAAAATTATCAATCAATTTTTCAAAATGTTCTTAAAATCTTTTTAACTTAATTTTCGAAAAAAAAAAGTTCTTCCTCTCTTCTCACATCCTTCTATTTGTGGAGTACCACTCCTCCTCAATGCACAATTCGAACTCTATCTCACTAAGTTCGAATTCTCTACTTCTTCCTTCTATTTTTCTGTTCCTCTGACACCTCAAGGAATCTCTATACTGTGACATAGAGGATTCCATATTTTCTTGTTCTCTTCTCTTTCATATGAGCAGGAACAAAGACAAAGGCATTCTTATTGAAGCTGACCCTGAACCTGAAAGGACCTTGAAGCGAAAGCTAAGAGAAGCTAAGGCACAACTCTCTGTAGAGGACCTAACAGAAATCTTCAAAGAAGAAGAAACCATGGCAGCCGAAAACAACAACAATGCCAACAATGCAAGGAAGGTGCTTGGTGACTTTACTGCACCTACTCCCGACTTCTATGGGAGAAGCATCTCTATCCCTGCCATTGGAGCAAACAACTTTGAGCTTAAGCCTCAATTAGTTTCTCTAATGCAACAGAATTGCAAGTTCCATGGACTTCCATTGGAAGATCCTCATCAGTTTTTGGCTGAATTCCTGCAAATCTGTGACACTGTCAAGACTAATGGGGTTGACCCTGAGGTCTATAGACTAATGCTATTCCCTTTTGCTGTAAGAGACAGAGCTAGGACATGGTTGGACTCACAACCTAAAGAAAGCCTGAACTCTTGGGAAAAGCTAGTCAATGCCTTCTTGACAAAGTTCTTTCAACCTCAAAAATTGAGTAAGCTTAGAGTGGAAGTCCAAACCTTCAGACAGAAGGATGGAGAATCCCTCTATGAAGCTTGGGAAAGATACAAACAATTAATCAGAAAGTGTCCCTTTGACATGCTTTCTGAATGGAGCATCATAGGTATTTTCTATGATGGTCTGTCTGAACTGTCCAAGATGTCTTTGGATAGCTCTGCTGGAGGATCTCTTCATCTGAAGAAGACGCCTACAGAAGCTCAAGAGCTCATTGAAATGGTTGCAAATAATCAATTCATGTATACTTCTGAAAGGAATCCTGTGAACAATGGGACAAGTCAGAAGAAAGGAGTTCTTGAGATTGATACTCTGAATGCCATCTTGGCTCAGAATAAAATATTGACTCAGCAAGTCAATTTGATTTCTCAAAATCTGTCTGGAATGCAAAATGCACCAAGCAGTACTAAGGATGCTTCATCTGAAGAAGAAGCCTATGATCCTGAGAACCCTTCAATGGAAGAGGTGAATTACCTAGGAGAACCCTATGGAAACACCTATAATTCTTCATGGAGGAATCACCCAAATTTCTCATGGAAAGATCAACAGAGACCTCAACAAGGTTTCAACAACAATAATGGTGGAAGAAACAGGTTTAGCAATGGCAAGTCTTTTCCATCATCTTCTCAGCAACAGACAGAGAATTCTAAGCAGAACCACTCTGACTTAGCAACCATGGTCTCTGATCTAATCAAAACCACTCAAAGTTTCATGACTGAAACAAGGTCCTCCATTAGGAATTTGGAGGCACAAGTGGGACAGCTGAGCAAGAAAATTACTGAACTCCCTCTTAGTACTCTTCCAAGCAATACAGAAGAAAATCCAAAAGGAGAGTGCAAGGCCATTAACATGGCCGAATTTGGAGAGGAGGAAGAGGCAGTGAACGCCACTGAGGAAAACCTCAATGGACGTCCACTGACCTCCAATGAGTTCCTTAATGAGGAACCATGGGAATCTGAGACTCAAAATGAGACCATAGAGATTCCACTGGATTTACTTCTGCCATTCATGAGCTCTGATGAGTATTCTTCCTCTGAAGAGGATGAGTATGTCACTGAAGAGCAAGTTGCTAAATACCTTGGAGCAATCATGAAGCTAAATGACAAGTTATTTAGTAATGAGACTTGGGAGGATGAACCCCCTTTGCTCACCAAAGAACTGGATGACTTGTCTAGGCAGAAATTACCTCAAAAGAGACAAGATCCTGGGAAGTTTTCAATACCTTGTACCATAGGCACCATGACCTTCAAGAAGGCTCTGTGTGACCTAGGGTCAAGTGTAAACCTCATGCCTCTCTCTGTAGTGGAGAAGCTAGGGATCTTTGAGGTACAAGCTGCAAACATCTCACTAGAGATGGCAGACAACTCAAGAAAACAAGCTTATGGACTTGTAGAGGACATTTTGGTGAAGATTGAAGACCATTACATCCCTGCTGATTTCATAGTCCTAGAGACTGGGAAGTGCATGGATGAATCCATCATCCTTGGCAGACCCTTCCTAGCCACAGCAAAGGCTATGATTGATGTTGATAGAGGTGAACTGATCATTCAAGTGAATGAGGAATCCTTTGTGTTTAAGGCTCAAGGATATCCCTCTGTCACCATGGAGAGGAAGCATGAAGAGCTTCTCTCAAGACAGAGTCAAACAGAGCCCCCACAGTCAAACTCTAAGTTTGGTGTTGGGAGGCCACAACCAAACTCTAAGTTTGGTGTTGAACCCCCACATTCAAACTCTAAGTTTGGTGTTGGGAGGTTCCAACATTGCTCTGAGCATTTGTGAGGCTCCATGAGAGCCCACTGTCAAGCTACTGACATTAAAGAAGCGCTTGTTGGGAGGCAACCCAATGTTATATTTTATCTATTTTTTCTTTGTTATTTTATGTTTTTTGTAGGTTGATGATCATGAGAAGTCATAAAAACAATTGAAAAAGCAAAAATAGAATGAAAAACAGAAAGAAAAACAGCACACCCTGGAGGAAGATGTTGCTGGCGTTTAAACGCCAGTAAGGCTAGCAGTTGGGCGTTTAACGCCCAGTCTGGCACCATTCTGGGCATTTAACGCCAGAAAGGGGCACCAAACTGGCGTTAAACGCCAGAAAAGGGCAATCACTTGGCGTTAAACGCCAGAAATGGGCATCAGCCCGGCGTTTAACGCCAGAATTGGCTAAAAACGCAAATTTGCATGCCATTTGGTGCAGGGATGACTTTTCCTTGACACCTCAGGATCTGTGGACCCCACAGGATCCCCACCAACCCCACCACCCTCTTTCTTCTTCACCCATTCACCAATCACCTCAACACCTCTTCCCCAAAAACCCTTCACCTATCAAATCCCATCTTTCTCTTCACCACTCACATCCATCCTTCATAAAACCCCACCTACCTCACCCTTCAAATTCAAACCACTTTCCCTCCCAAACCCACCCATACATGACCGAACCATGAGCCCCCCTCTCCTATATAAACCCTTCTTCACTCCTTCATTTTCACACAACCTAAACACCACTTCTCTTCCTCTTTGGCCGAACACAAAGCCATTCCCTTCTTCCTCATTTCTTCTTCTTCTACTCTCTTCTTTCTTCTTTTGCTCGAGGACGAGCAAACCTTTTAAGTTTGGTGTGGTAAAAGCATTGTTTTTTATTTTTCCATAACCATTTATGGCATCCAAGGCCGGAGAAACCTCTAGAAAGAGGAAAGGGAAGGCAAAAGCTTCCACCTCCGAGTCATGGGAGATGGAGAGATTCATCTCAAGGGTGCACCAAGACTACTTCTATGAAGTTGTGGCCTTGAAGAAAGTGATCCCCGAGGTCCCTTTTTCACTCAAAAAGAGTGAATATCCGGAGATCCGACATGAGATCCGAAGAAGAGGTTGGGAAGTTCTTACCAACCCCATTCAACAAGTCGGAATCTTAATGGTTCAAGAGTTCTATGCCAATGCATGGATCACCAAGAGCCATGATCAAAGTGTGAACCCGAGCCCAAAGAATTGGCTTACAATGGTTCGGGGGAAATACTTGGATTTTAGTCCGGAAAATGGGAGGTTGGCATTCAACTTGCCTATGATGCAAGGAGATGAACATCCTTACACTAGAAGGGTCAACTTTAATCAAAGGTTGGACCAAGTCCTCACTGATATTTGTGAAGAGGGCGCCCAATGGAAGAGAGATTCAAGAGGGAAGCCGGTTCAATTAAGAAGGCTTGACCTCAAGCCCGTGGCTAGAGGATGGTTGGAGTTTATCCAACGCTCAATCATTCCCACTAGCAACCGGTCTGAAGTTACTCTAGACCGGGCCATCATGATCCATAGCATCATGATTGGAGAAGAAGTAGAAGTTCATGAGGTTATAGCCCAAGAACTCTATAAGATGGCGGACAAGTCCTCTACCTTAGCAAGGGTAGCCTTTCCTCATCTCATTTGTCACCTCTGTTATTCAGTAGGAGTTGACATAGAAGGAGACATCCTCATTGATGAGGACAAGCCCATTACTAAGAAAAGGATGGAGCAAACAAGAGACCCCTCTCATCATGAGATCCCTGAGATGCCTCAAGGGATGCACTTTCCTCCACAAGACTATTGGGAGCAAATTAACACCTCCCTAGGAGAATTGAGTTCCAACATGGGACAACTAAGGGTGGAGCACCAAGAACACTCCATTCTCCTCCATGAAATTAGAGAAGATCAAAGAATCATGAGAGAGGAGCAACAAAGACAAGGAAGAGACATTGAGGAGTTCAAGCACTCCATAAGACCTTCAAGAGGAAGAACAAGCCGCCATCACTAAGGTGGACCCGTTCTTTAATCTCCTTGTTCTTTATTTTTCTGTTTTTCAAAATTTATGCTTTATGTTTATCCATGTTTGTGTCTTATGATCATTAGTGTCTATGCGTTAAAGTTATGAATGTCCTATGAATCCATCACCTTTCTTAAATAAACAATGTTCTTAATTGAAAAAGAGAAGAATTGCATGAATTTTAAATTTTATAACAGATTAATTATTTTGATGTGGTGGCAACACTTTTGTTTTCTGAATGTATGCTTAAACAGTGCATATGTCTTTTGAATTTATGGTTCATGAATGTTGGCTCTTGAAAGAATGATGAAAAAGAGACATGTTACTGAGGATCTGAAAAATCATAAAAATGATTTTTGAAGCAAGAAAAAGCAGTGAATACAAAAAAAAAGAAAAAAAAAGAAAAAAAAAGGAAAAAAAAAGAGAAGGAGAAAAACGAAAAAAAAAGAGAGAAAAAAAAAAGAAAGAAATAAAGTTGTGATCCAAGGCAAAAAGAGTGTGCTTAAGAACCCTGGACACCTCTAATTGGGGACTCTAGCAAAGCTGAGTCACAATCTGAAAAGGTTCACCCAATTATGTGTCTGTGGCATGTATGTATCCGGTGGTAATACTGGAAGGCAGAGTGCTTTGGGCCACGGCCAAGACTCATAAAGTAGCTGTGTTCAAGAATCATCATACTTAACTAGGAGAATCAATAACACTATCTGGATTCTGAGTTCCTAAAAAAGCCAATCATTCTGAATTTCAAAGGATAAAGTGAGATGCCAAAACTATTCAGAGGCAAAAAGCTAAAAGCCCCGCTCATCTAATTAATACTGATCTTCATAGATGTTTTTGGAATTCATTGCATATTCTCTTCTTTTTATCTTATTTGATTTTCAGTTGCTTGGGGACAAGCAACAATTTAAGTTTGGTGTTGTGATGAACGGATAATTTGTACGCTTTTTGGCATTGTTTTTAGTATGTTTTTAGTATATTTAGTTGAGTTTTTAGTATATTTTTATTAGTTTTTAGTTAAAATACACTTTTCTGGACTTTACTATGAGTTTGTGTATTTTTCTGTGATTTCAGGTATTTTCTGGCTGAAATTGAGGGACCTGAGCAAAAATCTGATTCAGAGACTGAAAAGGACTGCAGATGCTGTTGGATTCTGACCTCCCTACACTCGAAGTAGATTTTCTGGAGCTACAGAAGCCCAATTGGCGCGCTCTCAACGGCGTTGGAAAGTAGACATCCTGGGCTTTCCAGCAATATATGATAGTTCATACTTTGCCCAAGATTTGATGGCCCAAACCGGCGTTCAAAGTCACCTTCAGATTTCCCAGCGTTAAACGCCGGAACTGGCACCAAAATGGGAGTTAAACGCCCAAACTGGCATAAAAGCTGGCGTTTAACTCCAAAAAGAGTCTCTACACGAAAAATGCTTCATTGCTCAGCCCAAGCACACACCAAGTGGGCCCAGAAGTGGATTTTTATGTCATTTACTCATCTTTGTAATTCTTAAGCTACTAGTTCCCTATAAGTAGGACCTTTTACTATTGTATTTTCATCTTGGTTCTTCTGGTTCCCTCTCTGGGGCCGAAACCAATGATCACTCTTGTTCTTATGTATTTTCAACGGTAGATTTTCTACACACCATAGATTAAGGTGTGGAGCTCTGCTGTACCTCGAGTATTAATGCAATTACTATTGTTCTTCCATTCAATTCCGCTTGTTCTTGTTCCAAGATATCACTTGTTCTTCAACTTGATGAATGTGATGATCCGTGACACTCATCATCATTCTCATCTATGAACGTGTGACTGACAACCACCTCCGTTCTACCTTAGATTGGGTGAATATCTCTTGGATTCCTGATACACGATGCATGGTTGATCGCCTGACAACCGAGCGCTCGCCTGACAAACGAGCCAGCCATTCCGTGAGATCAGAGTCTTCGTGGTATAGGCAAGAACTGATGGCGGCATTCAAGAGAATCCGGAAGGTCTAACCTTGTCTGTGGTATTCTGAGTAGGATTCAATGATTGAATGACTGTGACGTGCTTCAAACTCCTGAGGGCGGGGCGTTAGTGACAGACGCAAAAGAATCACTGGATTCTATTCCGGCCCGATCGAGAACCGACAGCTGGATAGCCGTGCCGTGACAGGGTGCGTTGAACATTTCCACTGAGAGGATGGGAGGTAGCCACTGACAACGGTGAAACCCTTGCATAAGCTTGCCATGGAAAGGAGTAAGAAGGATTGGATGAAGACAGTAGGAAAGCAGAGAGACGGAAGGGACCAAGCATCTTCATACGCTTATCTGAAATTCCCACCATTGAATTACATAAGTATCTCTATCTTTATCTTTATGTTTTATTCATCATCTATACCCATTTGAGTCTGCCTGACTAAGATTTACAAGGTGACCATAGCTTGCTTCATACCAACAATCTCTGTGGGATCGACCCTTACTCGCGTAAGGTTTATTACTTGGACGACCCAGTACACTTGCTGGTTAGTTGTGCGAAGTTGTAGTGATCACAATTTCGTCCACGGGTGTTGCTAGAGCGGCTTTAGCGTATGGAAGCTCAGACAGAGGTGTATTAAGCCTAGATGTGTGCTGCTGGCATCAACGGCAGCACCGCTGCTAGTGGCAGATTGGTAGTGGTCCTGCTGGTGGCAGCGGTCCTGGAACACAGACATCACCGCTTTCTACACCGTCGACTCAGCGCCACGGGATTGACGAGGACGAGGACGAGGACTACCTAGATCTATAGTTGTTAGTGTATATTTTTATTCTTTCATTGTATTTATTTGATGTACTTGACTTTTTATTTGTTTGAATATTGTATTATTTATTTTAAATATTAAATTTTTATTATTTATGAATTGACCATTAATTATGTAAAAAATAAATTTAAATTAAAAATTAAAAACTAACCATTTATTTCAATTTTTTTTAAAAAATTAACATTACCGTTAGATTTACCGTGGGGAACAATCCTATGGTAATAGTGTGCGCGAAACAATATTTTTTTGTGTCAACAATACCGTCGAAAAAATCGACAATAACAAATTGGTTTTCCAAGTTGGTAATCCATCGCAAAATCTAACGGTAATTACCGTCGCACAAAAAAATCCGACGGCAACCATTTATTGGCAAGGTTTATACCATCCGATTTCTTCCGATGGTACGGATTTTAATTATTTTTCTAACTGTAAATCCGACAGTACTCAATATTTTTCTTGTAGTGTTTAGGGTTTAGGGTCTAAAGAGCATCAAATGGAATAAAAATAAAATTAATTTGACAATTTTAAAAGTCTAAAAAACATATTTCAATCAATTAAACACAATTAGGAGAAAATTCACAAAAGCATGTATTTTTAAGGAATAAGTACAAGTTAAATTGATAAATTTCACTCTTTCTAATAAAAAATTTATGGGTTAAGTACTTTTTTCATCTCTAAGGTTTGGGTGGAAAATTTAATTCGTCTCCGACCTTTTTTGTTATTAAAATCATCCTTAACGTTATAAAATGTTATAAAATCATCCTTTTGTCCATAAATAATATTTTTTCGAACAATTTTACCCTTAAATAAAAATAAAAATATTAAAAAAATAAACTACCCCACCCCTTACCCCCACTCCTCCCACCTAAAATAGAAAAAAAAAAGATGTAAAACAAAAGAAGAGAGAAACATAGAAGAAGAAAAAAGAAAAGGAAAGAAAGAAGAAGGAAACAAAGCAGAGCAATAGCTGGTGTTGAGTTATCGACGCCAATCTCTGCTGTGCGGAGCTCTTGTGGAGCCTCAATTCGAAGCGAAGACCCGACCCAGAGAAATTATAACGGTTCGGATCTGTCCGCAAGAACTGAACCGGAGTGGAACTAAAAACGGAAGGGAGGGGAGGAAGCTTTCACTGGTGACGGTCGAGGTTATGGTGAGGACGAGTCAGATAGTCACGAGTCACCGCAGCTGTCTGTCATCTCCATCGTTGCTTCGGTCGTGAGTCACAAGTCACGAGTCACGGTGGAGGTTCTGACGAAGACTAGCGAATGTTTTCCTTTATGATTTCCATTCAGCGAGAGAGATCGAGGATTGTGTTCATGTTCTCTTCTTGAAGAAGGTTTTTCGGGATAGAGAGGGTTTGGGGTTCATGTGGCGTGTGGGTTTAGGTTGTTTTTTTAAAATGTTCTAGGTTTTTCTTTTGGCCCTCTTTGTGGAGTCGATGAATCCTGGATTTTGATTGTAAAGTTTGAAACTTTTCTGAGTTTAAATGTGGGACTGTGCATTGATACCTCGCATCAAGTGCAATTCAGCAACTGTGCCATTCTCAATACATTTGGTTCTTGATGTGTTGTACTAGTTTTGGTACATTTGCCATGGTCATTTTGAGCTTGGGGTCAAATATTCAGGTTTCTCTTATTTTTACCATTTTTAAGAATCTGTATCTAACTTGAGCACTATTTTTTAATTACGTTGCTATTGTGATTTTGAAGCAGTTTTTGTACAAAATTTATATTTAGCATAGTTTCTATTTTGCCAATTTTGGAGATTGACATTATTTTGGGAATTTGTCAATGGAGGGTTTGGGTAGGTTTTTTTAATATTTTTTATTTTTGTTTCAGGATAAAATTGTCCAAAAAAATGTTATTTATAGACAAAAGGATGATTTTATAATGTTGAAAATGATTTTAATAACAAAAAAAAAGTCAGAGACGAATTTGATTTTTACCCAGACTTTAGGGACGACAAAAATATTTAACCAAAAAATCATCATAAAATATAAATTTATCACTCATCATGCAAACTTTAAGTGTGACTAAAAAAAAAAAATATATATATATATATATATATATATATATATATATATATTTAAAAATATTATATAATAAAAGATCATATTTAACGACATCAATTTAAGGGAAAAAAATTACGAAATCCATAAACAAACTGCATTTGTATCGCGAATTAAACCCGGGTTACTTGCATTGTTTACTTTTGTTGGATATTTTATGTTTCCCATCACACTTATTTCCTGCTATTAAATCCAGCATGAAAGTCATACCAATCAAACCTTACACATCTAAGTTAAAAAAATTATAGACACAATGTTCATATACAAACCATTACATATAACATAACTCATCTTATAAAAGGCAAACTATGTTACATTATATTCTCTCAATCTTTCAAGAAATGCAGATGGTAGCTAGGCAATATATATATATATATATATATATATATATATATGCTGACAAATGACAATGGCTTTCAATTTAAATGGACCATAAGACATTAAGACCCTACTAATATTAATATCAATCATGGTTCATGACAATAATGCACTACTTGTTAAGATTAAGACTAACTTGTTACACAAAAAACAGAGGAAACATAACATTTAAAAAAAAACTCATGTCTAAAGAACTGAATTCCTCTTTTATTATCATAAATAATGAAAGCAATGCTTAATCTCCTAAAAAAACTAAATACTCCCTACCAATTGAATAAATAATTCTTTCTAGTTCAGGAATTACTAACCTAATTCGCAAAATTCATTCTAATTTCCAAAATATTTTAGCTCCATATATCTTATAACCTAACTTAAATTACCACAAAAATATTAGAATAATTTAGACTCTACATTCTACAACCGTTTCTCATACAAATATATATAACTCAGCCCTACTAGCACCTCCACTATGGCTGCCTCCACCTTCTCCAAGTCAGAGTAATGTAGTGTTTGCAAAAGCAGCACCCTCTCCCTCACCTCAAACGGCTTCTTCTCCAAGAGCCTCTCGCTGTGCCACCGGACTGTGTCATGCGCCACCGGCAAAAGCCAATCCAAAAGCTCCTCCACCGCCTCCCGCCACCCGTCTGCCAAGGCATCACACTCCTCCATTCCGTTCTCTCCCTTTCTCCACCTTGCTTTAAGTTTCGCCCTCACCTTCACCCGCAACCTCTCTGGCAGCATCTCATACAGTGTCTCACGTGCCCCCTTTGGCGGCGCATTGAAACAACGTTCTGCAAATAATATCACATTGGCATACTTAAATGCCAACCTGGCTCCACCAACTGTGTTTGATGGGGCCAACTTTAAAACATTACCACATTTTTCGTTGCAGATACTCTTGGCATCAAATTGTATCCTGTCAGGTTTTAAAGCACCGCTATAAAAATTGACGGGATACAATTTGTTGGTTTTAGAGAAGAGGGGACCAGATTTTGTTTTGTAACTACCACGCTGGTGATGATCGGAGAGACAAAGATTGTTCTGGTACAACACACGGTGTTCTAAGAGGCAATAAACGCTGTTGTCGAGGTTGTCGTTGTCGTTGTTCTTGTCTGAAAACAATGAAACGCATCCTCCAAAAACGGAGCATATTCTTGCATAAACAATGCACACAACCTTGGCCATGATCCCAACGGTTTTATCAAATGTTTGGTTCCACAACGAAACCTCCTTATAGTGCTGCACTTGCTTCCTCTGAAATTCAATCTTTTCTTTCAAGTAATCGACATTGGGTTTTGGAAAGTTGTTGCTGTAGTTGTAGTTGTAGTTGTTATTACAACGCTGCATCTTCTTCTCGGAAGCTTCCAACTCCGCCATGGTTTCCAAGGCTGTGTGGAGGTTTCCGGTGGTGGCAACGAGCTTCTCCATCTTCCCGATAACCTTATTGGCGCTCCGTGTGGCGTAACCAAGCTTCCTGAGATCGATGACGCCAAGCTTGAGGTCGTTATAGACGAGGTCGAAGCGGGAGAGGGAAACGTCGGAGCACTTCCGGCCAAGCTGGGACACGGTGATGGCGGCAGCGTCAAGATCCTCGAGGAGCTCCGCTGCCGCGAGGTTGAGGAGGAAGCATTCCTGGTGAGACGTGAGGTACGCCACTCCCTTGGATTTAGTGGTCTGGCCGCGGAGGCGAGTGATTTCTCCGTCCGAGAGAGAGTGGTAGAGGCAGACAAGGCGGCACATGCTTTTGCCGACATCAAAGGCGCGAATTTCTAATGTTCTCGCCTTTGATTCTGCCGGCAAGATTTTGGGTCGCCTTGACAATACCATAACCATTTCCGCAGACTGTTTGATCTCTTACTGACAATTTGTTTTCCTATTTTTCTTGTTTTTCAAAGGTTTTTTGCTGTTAACTTTGTTTTTGGTGAGGTTCTGTTTGACTTTTGACTGTTGAATAATTTTTTCTTGAAAGATTATGGGTTGTGACATGTGATTTGTGAATGTTTGCGTTTGAGGAGATGTGTTGTGTTTGGTTGGGTTCATATATATAGGGTGGTGATGGTGGGGTACAAGAAGGGTACATGTGGAATGTTTTGAACATTCTTCAAAAGGATCACGCGTTAATCGATATTGTAGATTTCATTAGGTAACTTAATTATTCAATTCACCGATGTGATTTGGACACATAATTATAAATTTTTAAAATTTATTATGTTTTGTTAATATTTTGTTATTAATTTATTTTTTTGTTTAAATAATAATTTAATAGTATATTTTTAATTCATATTTTAAAATATTATTGATTACTTATTTGTCAAAAAATTAAATTTTATTAATGTCCTAACATTCCTCTATAAATAACACACAAGATTTTCTTAACAAGTATGATAGAATATTTTAAAGTAAAAATTTATGTGTAAGTCGACTTTACGTAAAATTGATAACTGAGAACTGTTACATAATTTAACTGATTTAATTAAATTTTTATCTAACAGCTGCACCTGAATTTTTACCATATTTTAATCAATGCGAGATTTTTATCCAATATCGTATGTTTAGTTTGAAGAGAAATAACGTAATGTTAAAATTTTTGAATCCTTTAAAAGTGAAAGCATCCCTGATTTATTAGCACAATTAAAGGATTGGTAGTTCTTAATCTTGATATATTGTTTTTAGGAAAAAATTTAGTAACAAAAAAATTTCAGTCATAATTAACCAAAATTTTTTATAATATATTTTATTTATATTATTTAATAATAATTTTATTTTTTAGTTTATTTTCTTATCATTTCACTTATTATATTTTTATTAATTCTACTTATTAATGATATTAATTATAATATCATATTCCTTAGCTTACTATTAAACATTTTTATAATCAATACTTATTATTCTTTTTTATAATTTAATTTTTATATTTAAAAATATAATAAAAATTAATAATAATAATAATTAATAACAATTATGATTTATTATTGTAATTGATTCTTGCTCTGCTCCTTTGCCTAATAGAGATACGATAATATCACATAAATTCAATAATTGTAATTGATTATTATCATAAACACTTTTTTGTTTTATTATTATTATTATTACCGTTTTTTATTGTAATTAATTTTTTGTTTTTGTTAAGTCATTTATCATCATTCAATGGAGAGATATAAAATGTGAAAGCTATCCTAATATGATTTTGTTTCTATTAATTCAATTATTTTCATTCAAAATTCACAACTCTAATACCATTGCAAGCACAATTAAAATAGACCAAGGAATTTTACAAGAAATCATCTTTATCATTACAAATAGTATGACATTTAAATTCGACCTTAATACGGTACCTATGGTAGAAAGTGTTGAAGAATTTGAACAACAGATGACTCACCCGACGAAGTTGTTGTCAGTCAATCAATTTTAGAGAATATGAAAAACCACTAATTTTGATGAGGTATGATAATAAACTGATTTATTTTTTGTGTGTTTTTATGTGCATTTATAATTATATTGTACTAAGTAAGTTTATACACATAACATCCATAATTATATACAACTAACATCTAAAAATTAAATTCATGTTTATTAGATATTACATCCATACATATATCATTTTTTAGTTATTGGATAAGTAACTATAAAATTAACACAGATGTTTTTAAATTTTATCATAATTGAATTTAAAAAATGTCAAACTCTTAAATTAATTTATTCAATTGATAAATTTACTCATAACATCAATAAATTCATACACATAACATCCATAATTTCATATTAATAACATCTATAATTTTGTACTCATAATATTCATAATTTCATACGTATGATGTCTATAATTAATAAATTTTTATAATTAATATTATCAAATTTTAAACTATACGTCTTATTGTATTTTTTAAATTATCTCATATATGTACTAATAGGTCATGATTTTAATTATTTTAATATTTTTATTTAATATTCGTATGTATGCTTATTTATTGATTTTAATATGACGATCTAATAATTATTTTTAAAAATTTATTTTTTAATTTTTGTTTATATTTTATATTTTATATTTTATTTTTTAATAGTATATATAAAAATTTATTTTTTATATTTTATTTTATACTCGCTATTAATTTTTATTAAATTCTAGAAAGGCAAGTAAAATATAATATTATCTAGTTTTATCTTTTATAAGACTTGTTTTTGGGTAGATGATCGACTTTAAGGTATAATTCATTTTGCTTAATTTTTAAATTCATCTTTTTTTAATTGGATGAGATATATTCGACTTCTTTTAAAAAGGTGATGGGCACCTGACACTCCAACGCTCAAATTAAAAAGAATATAAGATGAAAGATATAATATTCAGAGTAAATAGCATATAGAGTTGTTATACCACAGGAGATTACTCAGTGTCTCAGTGGACCTAATATTGCAGAACTGTTGAGGATGTTAGTCGAATTTTGTGGTAACTATTCTTAAATGATATTTAATCTTATACCAAAAAATCTGTTAAAAAAAGAAAACACGTACCTTTAATTTAGCACGTTTTATTTATTTTATTCAAATTTTGATTTATAGGTATAACTGGACCGGGTTATAGTTCATGGATCATAGCTCTCAAATTTTATCTGTGATATTTTTTATTAAGACAGGTTGAGCTTTCGACCTATAAATCAGAATCGTAGTAATAGTAGTAACCTCAAGCTCAACTTGTTAGATTGGAAAGACAGAAACAAGAAAAACATTGGTGGTGAAAAAGTTATATTAAAAGATTGTGAATGATCGAACACATGAAATAGATAAACAAACAAATAAGTAAACAAATAAATAAAGATGGATAAAAAAATTAGAAAGTGAGAAAGTTATGTCTATCTATAAATCTGTTATGCAATGAGTGGTAGCCCCAAACTTAGTCAATTATTATGTCGAACACTTATTCAAAAAATAATTAAATGATAAGAGTTATTCTGATCAATATAATTATGTGGGGGACATTTTTTCGCTTAAGAACAATTTTTCATGGCATGCATATAGCATTTGATTGATGCGAACTGAAAAAATTTGAAAATGTGTATTCGTTGACGGAATCGATGTATAACTCGAGAATATAATAATCAATTATCTTGAGAATGTTTTTGACCCACAAAAACTTATTCACGAATTTCTTGCTCAAATCAATTAATTATTGAATATTGAGTAAAGAATAAAGATGTTGTAACATAAATAAAATGTGTTAAAAGTAAACGCGCATAAATTATTATAAAATAGGAAAATAAAAGGGATGAGCCAATTACCCGTATATCAAGTAACTATAATTGCTAACTGAGCTCGTTTTCAAATTGATAAAAAGTCAAATTTTTTTTTTTAATTGATTAATAGCCAAATTTTCGAATGGATTGATTGATTGATTTTGATATAGAAATGATAAGATACATAAATAATAATGTGAAGCAATTTGTGTATATAGAATAGTAGATACCTCATAAAAAGTTATGATGTATTGAAATTTGACATAAAAGATTTATATAAGCAAATTAGATTATGCATATACATGATTTTTATCGAGATAGAAATGACTTCTTAATTTAATTTATTGAGGTTATTTGTCTTTCATTGCATTTTGTTGCTGAGCTAATAGGTCGGCCATCATCTAGACCTTTGGATCTCGACTTATAGCACAACGTTCATAAGTTATAATTCGGTCTAAGTTGGTAGAGGAAAAGGTGAAATTTACTCACCAACTATGATTGAAGTCCTAAAAAAAGAGGAAATAACAAGTGAAAAAAAATGTGACGTAACGTTGAAGTCAGTCCCACGGTAGGCGCCAAATGTTCCTGGAAAGATGACCAGCTTCAAGGTATAGCTCGTTCTGCTTGTAACATCCCAACTTTTTTAATCAAGTCATTTCTTAATAACTAATTTATTAATTAAAATGGTAATGATATAAGATTTGAATTTAAAATTTAAACATATGAAAATACTAATGGTAGTAAATCTCTAACCGACAATAAACAACTTTTTAAAATATAGTCATAATTAATTCTACATTTATTAGATTTGAATGATATTTAGTTATATGAAAAGATAAGAATACTAGGTCTATTCCTTAAGTTCAGTATAAAATCAAATTCAAATTAAATTAGGTAGATAAATCAGTTACAACTTACAAGTTCATAGTAGAAAATCACGCTCTTATTAGTCAGCCTAATATACTAACAGTATTTTGGGAATATCTCAAGTTATGGTTATCCGATTGACTTTGTTTAATATTTATTTTAAAGCTGATTCCATTCTCTATAAATTTGTCTTTAATAGCTATTTTCGAATTCCAAACGTAAAAAATGTTATAGGGCTCGAAGAGTGACGATTCAGATTGAAGATTTTACCTAAATGCCTCCTAACATAATCTGCACATACCTAAAAGCTATTTGATCCTACCTTTCTCATTCTATTCTCTTTTTCTATATAAAACATTTTAGTATACACAAAGTCTAGCTATGGAACAAGTCTCTCTTCACTAACAACCGCATCTATTTGCATCAGAACACCTATCGAAATTTTACTCGAGGTAGGGGATTTTATGCTAATTTTTATATGTCATATGTTAAATATTTTGGATATAGATGTTAGCATTACATGTCATGATATAATAATGTCTCTTTCCTTCATATGCATTATGTATTATAATAACAATCTTATGTGCATTAAATGACTAAGGGAATGATCCTTCGGTAAGGGAAGGTGACCCCCAAGGACAAGATAATTGAGATGATCCTTCGGTAAGGAAAGGTGATCGAATCGAGATGATCTTTCGGTAAGAGAAGGTGATCGGTAAAATTTTGGGAACCTTCGGTAAGGAAAGGGGACTCCCATCAAGTTTATATAATAAGATATCTTTGTTGATATAACTCTTTAATTTTTTTATGTATGTCTAAATAACCTTGATTGTAAATTGAATTGAGGGAATGATCCTTCAATAAGGGAAGGTGATCCCCAAAGACAAGATATTGATATGATCATTCGATAAGGAAAAGTGATCGATCGAGATGATCCTTCGGTAAGGGAAGGTGATCGATAAAACGTTTGGAATAAGAACCTTCAGTAAGGGAAGGGGACTCCCACTTTTTATACTGGTTTGAGCTCAATACCTTCCATAAAAGCTACGAGAAAAAGTAATGAAAAGTATGATCATGATTGTTCTTCTTTTATCCTTTTTAATTTATGATTATGATTGCATTTAAAGATCATTTCTTTATCCAAAGTTCCTTTTTGTATGATGTATGATATTGTTTAAGATCTTTATTTTATTCAAATCTATTTTGTTTGACTCATCTATGGTAATGTTACTATTCTTCTCTTATTTATTATTTATTTTGCCTTATTTTATGGCCTATGAGAACATCATACCAAGGTTTATGAGTTTATATTTATATGTTTTAATGCTATAGGCATTTTGTACGCATCATACATGTCATAACATAAGTAAATGAGAAGCATATAAAAGTCACACCACTCCGACTAATAAGGACTTTTGAAAATAATAATTGAACAACATCGCATTATCACTGTTTTTATTTTAAAACTCGGAATGGCTGGAGATGGATACGATGACACCATATAGATAAACTATTGAGAAACTTTTGTTTCTCACCCCTCTCTCCATACCATCTTCAGGAAGGATGCGGCACAAAGCAATACACTGTTTAGTTAAGGTGAAAAGACAAGTGCACTATTAGGAGCGAGCCATTAAGAACGTAGATACAAAACATTAAGCGTTTATCTTAAGAAGAAAGAATAGGCGATTGTTTCAGTCATATTTAAACAAGTTAAGGGAATTAGGATTTCTTATGTGTCTTGTTTCATCCTTATTAAGTGATTGCAATTGTAATTATGATGTTTCTTTTTGTGATTATTTGGTATGAGTAAAGCTTGTCATTGTTGTGCCTTCATAGTTTAGCACGTCCGATTTTCATGTTAGTATTTTCAGATTCACTTATATTTTCAGCTAGAAACTATTCTAATAGAAACTAATTATTCAATATTTTTATATATAAATTATTTTATATAAATATTTCATATTTGTTTTAAAAACAAAATTTCACAAGGTTTTGAATATCAACTACTAAATATAATCCAAATAAAGCTTAACTCAGTTTAAAAGTATTAGGGTGTTACACTGCTCAATGCAAGAACTCACTTCTCCTTGAGTTGGATGAGATATACGTTGGCTTCTTCAAGAACAATGACAGTGGACACCTGCAAAGATACTCCAATGCTCAAATTAGGAAAGAGTATAAGATGAGAGAGTGAATAGCATACTTTTTTGCGTAGTTAAGATTTTGTATTTATAGAATTATTGTGCTATAGACAGTTATTTAGTGGACCTAATATTGCGGAATTATTAAGGATGTTAGCCTAATTTTGTGTTAACTTCTGAATGATATTTGATTTTATACCAAAAAATCTATGAAAAAGGAAAAACACGTATCTTTGATTTAGGATGTTTTATTTATTTTATTTAAATTTCAATTTATAGGTATAATTGGGTCGAATTATAACTAACGCATCAAGGCTCAAATTAATAAGTAATTTGTATTCATTTATTTTATTATTTAAAATAATAGTAAGACGACCAAATAAAATTTTTTAAAATGTAATATGTAATACTAAATCAATAAACATATATATACGATTTAATTATTTAAATAAAGAGTTTAGTTAACATATGTTATAAGGGCATATAATACAGTTATTATTAATAAAAAATTTAAATAATTTTATTTAATGAATATAAAATAAATATATTAAAATTTAAACTTTTATATTTTTAATAAAAAAAATTTTTGTTTTATAATCTTAATATGTGGCTTTAAAATGCATGATGGATAAATTTTTAAATAAAAAATATCATTTAGGTATTATATGACAAATTAATTGTATCTACTTTTTCTTATATAACATTTTGGTGTTATAAATAAAATTTATGTATATATCTTCTTTTTCTTATAACATTTAATATGTTAAGCGAATATTTTTAAAGTTTTGGCATTCCTAAGTAAAAGAATAAAAGTTTAGGTGTTGAAGTGAGGGACCACCATACCAAAAATAATGAATTATATGACAAAACAAAATAAGATATTTAATTTTTTTTCTAAAAAAATCATTTTTAGGTGTTTCTTAAGAGAATTGTAGAATTGTGTACACATTATAATATATAATTGAGAAAAGCGTATACGCGTAAAGTGGATTGAAAAACTGGATTGAACTATACGGTTGCATATATAGGAGAGAGTAGAATTTGTATTTTGGAGACTACAAGTCGGTTATAATAAATAAATAACCGTTATTTTTCCCTTAGAAATAAAAAATATTCTAAGAGCCGAATTGATGATCCGACATGATTAACCGGTCTATTTTAAGATAAAAATGGTTTGATAGTAAATTAATAGAAAACCAAAAAAAAGTTAACTAGTTAAACCGATATAATTTTTTAGTTATATATTTTATATATAAATATATTATTTTATTAAATTATATGTGATTTAATTTTGGTTAGATTTTAGTTGAATTTTTGAATTTTTAATTCTACTGATCTGATAGTCCATTTAATTTTTAGAATCTTGATAAAAAGTCCAACATGGATGTAATTTTTTTTCAATTAAAAATAATTCTAGTGAATATATAATTGCTGCTGCTGCTTTTTTTTATTTGGGTCGTGGCTGCTATGGAATTCAACGTGCAACATAGGTTGAGGACAGTCATTACCTGGCTTATGACATGTGAGGTGTGACAATGAACCGGGACTTTAATTAACTAATAATTAACAAGTTTTTTCTTGATTTTATGTTTCAAACTGATATCTCATAATTAACTGTAAAACGTAGCTTATCCGTATCTCACTATTAAATTCATGGAGTTCTATTTGTACGCTCAAAATTTGATGGGATTTAAGAATTAGATAAGTTACTATTTCAAGTGATCATATATATAGAATTATATCTATAACTGTAGATCACGTTATTCCAACGAATTTTAGGGAAGTATCAAACCAAATTTTCTTAGGTTTTCTTAAGAAAAAATTTTGTTCAACAATAGGATCTGTTTATACTCTAATCTATAACTTAGCCAAACCAAAAATAAATAAAACCTAATCAACAAATATTATTTTGATCAATTTTTATTTAATTTTATAGAGATTAAAAACAACGGCATTAGTCTAATCATACTTCTCTAAAGTAGTAACTAACTTTTACAATCTCTCTTATTCATCTAAAAGAATATCTCAACAATCTTCCTAACGAAAGAAAATAACAAATCCAACCATCGAAGGTAGAATTACTTTAAAAATGATTTTTTTTATGACTCTACATCTATATTTATAAAAATCCTAACACCTTCAAGTCTTTTTTGAACTCCAATCTACTAAAAATATGCCTAAAATTCTTACTAACTTAAGCATTGAAATTCCTTGCAGGTACCATCCCCACCTCCTCACGACAAACTCGGACGGCTTCATCCCTGCAGGAGAAGACATCAGACCTTTCACCCAAAGATGTCTGGACCTCATGTTCAGGCCCAAACTACCCTGGTTTTAGGTAAGCCTTGCAACATTGGTGTCGTTGCCGGAGATATGGTAATCAACACCATATGATGGCGGACGATATGCCATAAGATGGACATACAGCTTCCGATTCTGAAGCCCGAGAAGAAGAGAAATATAACGATGAGCGAGCGTTAGTCATACCACCCCGGATTAATAAAGAAAAAGGTGTTGCCAGATACGCATATCAGTCAAACTCCAAAGGACATAGGATATAAGCTCATAAGTCATCAATCTGAAGGATCCAGGCCAAGAGATTCCACAGAAATTATAAGGCTTGTCTACAAATATCAAGGGTCAGCTGGAATAACTCGAGCAAAAGTTAGATTGACAACGAGAATCTGAAAAAGTTCTGAGAAGGGAGGTACGACGATGAAAGAATTTAGAATAAAATCTCACGAAACAAGAATCCGACCTCATGGGTAGGAGACCCTGCATTGATCGGGAAGAAACACTTTTAAGAGGTGAAGATCTATTTATAGAGGAAATCATGCGGGCTAGAACTGTCATAAATTTTAAAAGTCCAGATATGGACCTCTATAACGGAACAACTGACCCAAGACATCATTTAAACAAATTCAAAAGTCGAATGTACTTGACCGGCGCGTTAGATGCAACTTGTTGTAAAAATTTTTCGACAAAATTGACCAAGGTTGCAATGAAGTGGTTCAACAGTCTACTACTAAGATTGGTAACCTGCTTTAACGACCTTGCAAGAGGCTATCTTACCCGATTTTCTATCCAAAAGGATAAGGTCAAACATGCTCCAAGTCTCTTGGGAGTAAAACAAAAAGTCGGAGAATCTCTACAAGCCTATATGAAAAGATTCAACAAGGCTTGCTTCGAAATTTAGAACCTACCTATCGAAGCAGTTATTTTAGGACTAGTTAATGGCCTCAAAGAATGTCCTTTCTCTCAGTCTATATCAAAGAGGCACCTGACTTCGTTGTACTAAGTGCAAGAGCAAGCTGAAAAATACATCACCATGGAAAAAATTGTCTGATTAAGAGATCCTGCCCTGAGACAACACAACCGATATCAAGCTCGAGATAAAGAACCAAAGAAAAAAGAAGAATACAACTCAGACAAATCTCGAAGGTATCACAACTATAGGATGCCGTGACGTCGCTTGGGGTCACCAATCTTGGCGAGGTTAACAGCCCCAATATGGTGACATAGTTTAGATTCACCAATCTTAGTGAGGTTAGAAAATCCCACTATAGTGAAAATAGCCATGAACCTACCTTGATTGGCCAAGTCAAGGATACAAACTAGACCTCTTACTCTAGAGAGAGCTTAGAGTTAAATAAGCGCCAAACTTATATCATATTCAATTCAACTACATTTCATAAACAAAATTACATGAGTTATTTATACTAGTGGAGGAAGAAAAAACTTTCATGACTTGGACAATGTAAGACTAATACATAATACAAAGTTCACTATTCTAAACAATATGGGACTTGTATTCCCTTATAATAGTTAACTAATATAATTAACTTACTAACTCTACTTGCTCCCGCGTCACTATACCCCAATACGAGTCTCCCCTGTCGACGTCTATAGAGAAAGCTGTCACACAGAAAAGATTCTCCCACCCAGACCAATCGAAAACAAAAAAAGGTGAAAGTCAGTCAGAATACTACAAATACTACAAAATTTACGGCCATTCCACCAATGACTACTATGAGTTAAAGAATATGATCGAAAAACTGGCTAGAGAAAATCGGTTGGATAAGTATTTAGCATAAATATCGGATGACTAAGGTAAGAGGAAAAGAGATGAAGAAGACAGGAACTGACGAGATCAGCCACAACCCTGAGAGACATATCCACATGATTGCTGGAGGATATGTAGGAGGAGGAATAACAAAATCCTATCATAAGAGATATTTTAAAGAAGTCTACCAGGTTGGCAAGGAAGTTGAGACGCCCAATCTTGCTTGCCATTTCCTTCACAAAAGAAAATGCCCAAGGGGTAGCACCTGGACATGATGACCCTATCGTAATTATGATGATACTTGTCAATGTAAACATCCATAAAACCTTGGTAGATTAGGAAAGTTTGGATAACATCCTGTTTAAACCAACTTTTGACAAGCTGGGTTTAGAAGAAAAAGAGTTGAAAACATACCTAGACACTCTCTTCGGTTTCGGAGACACACCCATCTGACCTTTGGGATTCATATCTTATACACCACCTTTGGTAAGCGTACAAAATCAAGGATCTTGAGCATAGACTACATAGTGGTCGACGTGGTATCGACTTACAATGCCTTGATAGGTAAGATAATGTTGAACAGACTTGCTGTAGTAGTCTTCACCTCTCACTTTTGCATGAAATATTTTACTTCTGAGGGAATAGCTACTATAAAAGGAGCTTGAAAACTGGCAAAAAAGGTGTTACAATGAAAGCCTAGACCTATGAGAGTACATAAAAAGAAAAGAAGTCAATGCCATAAAACTTGGAGGCATCCAAGTTCAGGCAGAACTGAGACCCCAACTTGGAGAAAAGGTCGAAGAAGTCCAGATTGGAAACGAGATAAGAAAAACAATAAACGTAGGGGCTAACTTGGAAGAGCAACTAAAACAAGACCTTATTAAGCTCCAGTGAGAAAATTCTAACTTCTTTGTCTGAAAAGTCTTTGACATGTCTGAAATCTACTCTGAATGTAATATGTTTACTATCAAAATATCATGTTTAAGTCATGATATCGCTAATAGCAAAAGTATTACGAATACCTCCTATATTACCGACTTACATATCAGTATGAGCCTTAAAACGAAGCCTTAAAACTAAAGGTGCATTATTTTTTCTTCTCTGTACCGTGGGTGCTAGGGTTAGAAAAAGGTGAGTGGCGGCTAAGTTAGAGATATGAGGGTGTGTGTGTGTCAATTAAGGTTAGGGTTTTTAGAATTAAGTAAAAAGAGTAAGGGTAGAATATGTATTTTGATAAAATTGAAGGACAGGGTAGTAATTGAAAATCAAATATAATTATCTTTAAAAATACTATTATTTATCAACTTACAAATTATTTTTAAATAAGTACTCTAATTTAAAATTAGAGATAAATCAATTAATTTTTTGTTAGTTTATAAAATTGAACTAAATTCTAAGTATTCAAATCAAATTATGAAAATTTTACTAATTTTAATTACCGATATCTTGATTGCAATTAAGCAAAATATCTAATTAAATAAAATAAGAATATTAATAAACTTAAACTAATTATCATAAAAATTTAATTTAAATATCTTCAATAAAATAATTTCTATAATAAAAAACTCAATTTAATAAGCTAAAACATAATTAACTTATAATTAAATTTTTCAAAAATAAGGTACTACACCGACCTCATGAGCCACAAGTTTGTTGTATACCCGAGCTAACAACCTATTAGAAGAGCAAGTCTGGGCACTATTAGAAGCCGGATTCATAAAGGAGGTAAAATACCCGTTATGGCTTGCTAATGTGGTTCTGGTGAAAAAACAAAATAGGAAATGAAAGATGTGTGTCGACTATACCGACCTCAATAAAGCATATCCCAAGGATCCTTATCCCTTCCCCAGTATTGATGCTCTGGTAGATTTGGCTTCAAGTTACAAATACTTGTGTTTTATGGATGCATATTTGGGATATAATCAAATTCCGATGTACAAGCCGAATCAAGAGAAGTCATCTTTCATTACTCCTAGGAAAAACTACTGCTATGTGGTAATGCCCTTTGGGTTAAAGAATACTGGAGCCATATATCAACGATTAATAAACAATATATTTTCATCTCACCTCAGAAAATTGATTGAGGTCTACATGGGTGATATGCTTGTAAAGACTAAAGAAGAAACCAGTTTGCTGTCTGACCTTCCAGAAGTGTTCAACACGATAAGGCATCACGGGATGACATTAAATCCCATAAAGTGCACCTTTGCAGAGGAAGCCGGAAAGTTCCTAGGATTCATGCTCACCCAAAGAGGCATTGAAACCAACTCAGACAAATGTAAGGCAATCTTGGAGATGAAATGTCCAACTTGTCTGAAGAAAGTTTAGCAATTAAATGGAAGACTGGCAGCCTTGTCTAGATTCTTAGCAGGGTCGGCCTTGAAATCCCTACCCTTATTTTCAATTCTAAAAGAGGGATATCAATTCCAGTGAAATAAAAAATGTGAACAACCTTTTCTAGACTTCAAAAATTTCTTGTGCCAACCACTTATTCTTACCTAACCTGAAGAAGGAAAAGAGCTAATATTGTACCCCGTCATAAGGCTATATCCTCTATTGTCATCCAAGAAGATACGAAGGGGCAGTGACTTTATGAACAAAGAATTATAGAGGGTAGAATTGAACTATCGAAAAATAGAAAATTCGCCTATACCCTCGTTTTAGCCTCCAAAAGACTCCAGCCTTATTTCCAAATCTATACCATTAGATTCTGAACTAACCAACCCATGGAACAGATCTTTCAAAAGACATATCACAAGGCAGATGTTACAATGAGCTGTGAAATTGTCTGAGTTTGACCTCAAATATGAAGTTTGTATAGCCATTAAATTGCAATATCTAACTGACTTTTTAGCTGAATACACATGAAAACAACAAGAAAGGTCTGCAGCCTGATGTCTATATGTAGACGGATCATCAAATACAGCTGGCAGTGGAGCAGGAATCATTCTTGTAAATAAAGAAGGAACTCGGGCAGAACTTTGATTAAAATTTGAGTTTCCAGCTTCTAACAACCAGGCTGAATATGAAGCTATACTCACTGGCTTAAGGCTAGCCAAAGAAGTCAGAGCATCAAAAGTCATAATGTTTAGTGATTTTCAAGTGATAACCTCTCAGATAAATGAGAATTACCAAGTCAATGATACTAACTTGAAGAAGTACTTGAAGAAAACACTAGAACAGCTAGCAAAATTTCAAGCAGAGCTCAGGCATATAACTCAGGAGCTCAATGACCGAGTTGATTCCCTCTCCAAATTGAAAAGCAGCAAGCCAGGGAAAACAATAAAATTCTTATCCAAGAAACTCTCCATACACTATCAGTGGCCAAAGAAGTCGGCAAGTAGGATGCTCTAACAATATTCAATCTAAATTTGAGTTGGATGACTCCTATTATCAAATATCTCAAATTTTATATCCTCCTTAAAGAAGAAAAAAAAAGCAAGAAAACTTGTAAGGGAAGCACATAACTACACTCTAATTCACAACGTCCTCTATAGAAGAAGAGCATCTACACTCTTACTGAACTACGTGCCGACCTCCAAGAATAAAGAGGTCCTAGAAATCTATAGTGGCATCTGTAAAAATTATTTAGAGGTAAGGTCACTAGATAAAAAGGTGTTATGAGCTAGGTTTTATTGGCTAACCTTGCAAAGGGAAGCGACCGATTTCATCAAGAAGTGCCCACCCTATCAAATACATGCCAACTTCCATGTGGCACCACCAGAAGAGCTCATCAGTATCATCTTACCATGGCTTTTTGCAAAATGGGGTTTGGACTTGCTTGGGCCATTTTTTCAAGCACCCGAGTAAGTAAAATACCTCATAGTAGAGATTGACTACTTCACTAAGTGGATTGAGGCAGAACCTTTGGCATCCATCATGACTCCAAAAAGTCAGAAATTCATCTACAAAAAATATTGTCACTCGATTTGGAGTCCCATACTCCATCACCATAGACAATGGTATTCAGTTCACCAACTCGACCTTTAGAAGCTTGGTGGTAAGCCTTAAGATTAAACACCAATTCACATCAGTAGAGCACCCTTAGGCCAATAGACAAGCAAAAGCTGTGAATAAAGTCATATTGGCAGGGATCAAAAGAAGACTACAAGATGCAAAAAGAGCATGAGCTGAGGAGCTCCCCCAAGTTCTATGGGCATATCGGATGACTCCTCATTCTACAATGGGAGAATCTCTGTTCTGAGTTGCTTATGGCGTAGAAGCTATGATTCACATTGAAGTCAACAAAAAAAATCCAAGAGTAAGATTCTACAATGAAGTGGGAAACATCCAAACTCAAAAGGAAGAACTTGACCTCCTTCCAAAAATTCGGGATCAAGCTCGGATAAGGGAAGAAGCATTGAAACAAAGGATGTTCACAAGGTACAACATGAAATTCATCAGAAGAAATTTCACCACGAATGACCTCGTACTAATCAGGAATGACATTGGGGTACAAAAATCGAGCGAAGAAAAATTGGCTGCAAATTGAAAAGGATCTTACAAGATCCTTGAAGTCTTAGAAAAATGTTACTACAAAGTGTCCGACCGACAAGGGAATAAGCTTCCTAAGTCGTGGCACGCATGCAACATGAAGAGATACTACAGCTAGAAGGCAAACTTTGCTCCCTAGTGTACTCTTTTTTTTGACTTCATGATTATTTTTTGAAAAGGGTTTTCCTTGAGGGAATTTTAACGAGGCATCATAGCAAGGGTTAGGAGTTAAAGACCGGAAAACTCTTAGTAGCAAATAGCATTTGTAAATCATTTTCATTAATGATAATTCATCATTTATTCCATTTTCTATTATTGATTGTTCTACTATACGCGCCACTTTATGCTCGATAAAGCGCAAAAATCATTGCCCAACCTAGATAGTTATATAAGTAGATCGTGGTTTGACCTCATTAAACTACTCGTACAAAAAATAAGTTAGTAAAAGAGGCAACCCTAAAATGAATTGCAAAAGCAACTTGATAAAACAAATATAACCGACCTCCCAAGATCAAAATAAGCCTAATCGAGTCTCGAGATTTGGAGAACAAATCATAATCCGACCTTATAAAAATTCATTGCAAAATGGGTGATCTAAATAAGTGTTTGACCTTCTCAAGTTGTCACAGTAAAAACAAGTTATCCAACCTTATAAAATAACTCAACCAAAACGAGATGAAAAGAGTGTCAATAAAAATAACTTGTAAAAATGTTTAACAAGTAAACTACAAGTCTCGTGTAGTTGAAACAAAATTCAGAACAATTGAGTTATGACAAAAACAATTGGTAAAGAAGATAATATCTTCAATCACTAAAATGTTTGTTATCTAGAAAGCAAACAAAATTACTACTAAACAAGTCAAAACTATAAACACTTATAACACTACAGAATAAGTGTGAAAAATTTTTAAAATGTCCAAACCAGGGCAAAATAGTATCTAAAAACTACGGCTATTACAAAATAAGGTTTTCAAAAGACTCAGAGAATAGGCCATCAAATACAAAAAGTTGTGAAATAAAACTAAGAAAGAGAAGGGTCTTTCTTATCAGTAACTGTTCCGAGGGTTACCTGAAACTGTAGGTTGATCTCGGACGAGATCTTCTGTGCTGGTCGGAGCCGACGCGTCCAGCAGGTGTATAGCGGCCGGAGCTGGTGTGTCCGACTTGTGGAATTGAGAATGCTGCTGATCTCTTGTCACCGAAGGATGGGGGGTACCTGCAAGGGACTCCGATGCTTAAGTTAGCAAGGGTATTAAACATGTATTGAGTAGAATCAGAGTATGAGTTATACCTGGGTGCTCCAGTGTATTTATAATGGTGAGGAGTGACCTCTCTGGAGATAAGATAGTTATCTTATCTTATCTTATCTTATCTTTGAGTGAAGTAATCTTATCTTTAGGGGAACCGCTTTATCTTTCTGGGCTTTGGCTGCCTTTAGATTGGGCTGTGTTCCTTCGTTTTGGGCCTGCTTTGGGCTCCTTTGGCGAGTTGGTCGAGCTCTTTGAGAAGAGGTCGGATAGTCTGACCTGAAAAGGTCGGTCGGCTTGTCGCTAAACATCTCGGGTCGAACAGCATGACCCAGGATATGAACAGTAACCATGTGGTTGCTTCGTCAACTTAGATGGAAAAGGAATGGAAAGTTTTGGCAATTGGAATGGAGGAGTCCATAAGAGTTTCATCAACTCGGGCACTAGAGGTCTTCAAGTCTTCGGAAGGGATAGACTCGGCCTCAGAAAGAACAATCTTTCCATCAATCACTACTTTGTCGGGATCAATAGAAGAGAGGTCGAGCTCGAGCACAAGAACCTGGAACTGAGCTTTAAGACTTTTAGCCATCTCATCCATTTCCAAGACAACCGATTCCTCCAACTCATCATATTCTTCCCTCAACTTAGACAGCTCCTCCTTCAAATCTAGCTTCTCCCAAAAAATATGGGTATAACTCTCTTCAGTCTTTTCCTTTAAGCCTTCGGTCATAGCACAAGCCGCCTCAAACTGCTTCACCCTCTTATGAAGTTTTGAAAGGTCAGAAGTAAGAACCCATTTCTCAACCTCTAATTTTGACTTGGCCTCCCGAAGAGAAGTGACTTCAGCATGAAGGTTGGTCAACTCTCTCTGATAGAGACGACAAGAGTTTCCTCTAACTACTTTAAGAGGACTTAACACACTCCCACAGTCCGAATACCTCCCCGGGTGAGTACCTCCAAATTCTGTTTATGAGAGACATCATCCATACTTATAGAACTATAAGTAAGGATATGTTCCTCGCAAAAGGTAATGGCGTTAAAACTCTTATCGTGAATGCTGCCAAATTTAGAAAATGGAGTTTTTCATTTTCGAGAACCAATGTCGAAGAAGGGAGGCATGGATAGTTTGAGGCGGAGGCTCCATGTTCAACGGTGGAGAAGAAGGAAGGACAATTCTGGCCGATTGAGAAGATAATGAATCCGAGTATAACATCACAACAAACAAACAGCTCAAAGAGATCGGATCGTTTTCACGAAATCAGAAAAGGATTTAAATCTACGAGTCTCTATCACATTAGCAGTAGAGATAAAAATGCTACCTATTCTACTAGGATTCGAAATGGCACCATTATCGGATTAAAAATGGCACCATTTGTGACACAAAATAAAGCCCAAAATTCAAAACCAAAACGTAAATGACGAAAGCTACTACAATAGAGCAACCAAAAAATAATTGCAAGCAAACATATTTCCAAGAAAGCAAGAAAAGAAATCCTTTATAAGCAATAACAAAAAGCCATATTTAAAAAAAAGCACTTTACAAAGACCATTTCTCACAGAAAGCATCAAAGCAATAGTTTTATCCATCAAAAAATATCAACCAGCAAACAGTAGTAATGGAAGAAAAGCCAAACTTGATGAAGAACAGAAAGAAGGAACATGTGCGACAGCAAAACAAACTGACAATCTCAAACGTTTCAATTAACACGAATGAAAATTCGAAGTATAATTCTAAGATAGAAAAATCTTAGAAGAAGATCAATAAAAATGGAGTCATGGTGAGGAAAAAGAAAAGTCTTCTTGAGAAGAAGAAGTAAAAATCTCAAGAGTGGAAGCAAAAAGAAGAAGGAGAAAATGAGTATACTTATATAGTCATTAGGAGCAAAACAGTAAATTTACCCCTCATTTAATGACATGTACGGTTACTAAAGTAATTGAAAAGACGTGCGAACGATTACGAAAAGACGTAACGTTCAGATTCAAAAACACGTCTAGTGTCCGACCTATTTGATATTTAATAGACTTTTTAAAAAAAAATTAAGCATAAAAAACATCTTTTACTTCTATTTTTTTTAAACAAATATTGTTAGCTTTTACAAAAGATACATAATTTATTTTTAAAAAAAATATTTTTTTAAAGGTATATCTGAATAGATTTAAAATTGAATAAAATATTTTATTTGTAAAAAAATATTTTTTTTAACTCAAAATGCCAATTCAAACTATGATTTAATTTATGTTACATTGAAATTAAAATTTGTATTATTAGTAAATAATAATAGATGATTATTCTATATAGATTCCTCTAATAAGTTAATTCATTTGACCCAATACTAAAATAAAACTATGTAAATCATTTTATTATATGCATTTTACATTTTATTTAAGTTTCCATATCATACGGAAAAAAAAATTTCGATGCTAGAGTGTGAACACACTATAGCTAATAGTTACACATCACTTATATCAGTTACATCTTGCCCATAATTATTAAATATAATAATTTTTTCCTTTTAAGAAAAATCTATATATAGTTCATGATTTATTTTGCGGAATCTTCTGGGAAAGCTTCATGAATCATGATTAACTAATAGTAGTGCCCCACGAAAGAACAAACAATAGCTATCAGGTTATCATTTTATCATTTAATGTACTATAATATTATATTACAGTATGGGAACACGAATTGTGATTTTGACTTCCACTAATACTAGTGATTAAAATCAATGGGATGGTGTCATCTTTTTATCTTTATTTGAGTTTATATAGTACAATAATAATAATAATAATAATCCAACAACACACATACGAAAGTGTTGCGTCTTCCTTTCGGTGTTTTATCCAGGTATCCTTTTCATTATTAGGAAAATTAATAACTATTAAGTTTAGAAAGAGTGTTCTAATCAGAGAATATCGTGTGGACCTAATTATAATTCATGTTTCCCCGTAGTATCATCATTGAGAAATTTGAGAGTATGTGTCTGAATGCATTTGGGATTTGGGAATCACTACTTCTAAAAGAATTAACTTTAATTCTTCTACGAAAAGATTAAATCAAAATGGTCGATTTATAATTATTTAAAAAGTTGAAGAAATAAATAATTTTTATTTAGATGAGATACTTAAGTAAAAATTATTCTTAAATGTTGTGCATTTGATTTAGATTTTGGACCACATGTAAACAATATTAACTAATTTTTTAAAATTATTTTATTTATTTTAAATTTTAGACTCTAAATTATATATAAATTTTTAATTTTAAATTATAAATCTAACTCTTAAAGTTAGTTAACTGAAGAGAAAGAAAATAATAAAATTAGAACATATATAATTATTATATGTTCGGGTGTAAATTACTATCTAAAGATTTTCTTTTAGTCAATATATAATAAAACTCTAATGTAAAAAAATCACCAAGATCAGCGAAAATATTTACAAAAGATATTCTAATAGTCAAGTCAAGTTAATAAATATCCAACTACTATCTGAATCATAAAAAAATAGAAAATAAAATACAAAATATACAAGATGGTTTGCTCGTCTATGACAAGAGCTCCAATTCTAAAGTTGGTTACAGATTTAGCATTAAGGCGATAACTGTTGTTACTTGGCCATTTAGATATTGTTGAGCCTTGATAAACATTAACAGTGAAAATCAAACTAATAATATATGCATGTTGTGGTAGATTATAATAACGTTTGACTATGTCTTCCCATTAATTTCTAATGCTGAGGTGGGAAATCAGTGTCAAATGTTGGTTTCTATTTCTTTTAAAAAAACCAAAATGTCAAATGTTGTCGAATAGTATCCTGTTATATGCATACAATAATTAATTTGATTAGACTGCATACGCGTTATTAAATCTATTTGAAATAAAAAAATAATGGATAATTTTTTTTTGTTACATTGGACCTAATACGAATCTAACGATCGAATAAAGACAGCATCACATAATTTATATGAGTTAACTGATGAAATTTAATAAAAATAAAACAACACAAATTTTATCCGACTAAAAGTTAGATCAATTACAAAGGCTAAATAATATCGTTACATTCTATTATATATCATGTTTACGGTGTAAATTATAGAATAAATTTTATTTTAATCTTTATGGTTTGTGATCGAATTTAAAATCGTTCATAATTTTATTTTTAATTTGAAATCGTCTTCAACATTTCATTTGATATTAAAATTATTTTTTTGATAATTTTATTCTTATCTCACTAATTTTATTTTTATCTTCATCACTAACAGTCACACACATTCAGACAAACAAAAAGAAAGAGAGAAATTAAATAAAGAAGGTGGAAACATCTCCATCACTAACAGTCACACACACACTCAGACGAAAAAAAAGAGAAAGAGAAGCAAAGAGGGTGAAAGAAGAAGAGAAAAGAGGTAAAGGTCGTTATCGTCATTGACCAAATCTCTCTCTTTAAAGTAAAAGAGAGAAGGAGAATGAGAGGCAGAGGTGGCAGTGTATCAAAGCGGCACCACTAAGAAGAATGAGAAGTGACGAGTTCAAGTAGAATCAGGGAGGAGCAAAAGCGATGCGAAACCAAGGAAGCCACAACAATGGAGGTGGATTGTGCATGGAGGTGGACCTCTCTGTCGGGATCTCGGTCTTTCAGCAACGGCACAGATGAGTAATGGCAACTGCAACGGTCAAAGTGGTGGTTTCCTTAGTCCTTGAAATTCTCTTCGTCGAAGTGCGGCGAGATTGAGTGTCATTGTCGCTGTCGAAGAGTAACGGTTTCAAATCTCCCTTTTCTTTCTTTTTTCGGTGACAGTTTCGAAGACAAGCGGCGGCGACAGTTTTCGACGGTTGTGGCAGTTTTGACGATTTCTCTCTTTCTCTCTCTCTCTCTCTCTCTTTCTCTCTCTCTGCGTTCTTTCTCTCTTTTCTTTTGACGGTGGTAGCAATAGTGGTAGATTTCTCATTGTCACTTTCTAATCTTTTTTCTGTCTTATTTTTAAAATATATAAATTACTATGATATTGTTGTTGAGTTTGAAAGATTGAATTCTTGAATTTGAATGTTGTATTATTTTTTATGATGTATTTTTTAATCTAAATGTTCTATTATTGATTATGAATAAAACGGATAATTATGAGAAGAAATAGCTGATAGTTGGTGTGATAAGAGGGTGGTGGTGGTAAGGAATACAGGGTGTGCTCGTGTAAGAGATATTTTGTCTTTTAAAATTTTTTTTTTCCAAAAGAATGATTTTAATAGTAAATAAAATGTTGAGGGTCATTCAAACAACAAAAAAAGAGATTAGGAATGATTTTGATTTTAACCCCAAATTTTAGGAACTAAAATAATACTTATCCCTAATCTTAATTCATACAAAAATCTTGTTTTACAATTTCATGTAGTATCTATGTAGATTTATTTTCCTATACCTCTATTTGTAGATTTATATATCTTTTATTTTTATATTCTTTTCACGGAATATTCTATTAGTCTTATGTTCAAACTATTCAAGATGAGATTTTATCATCATTTTAACAAGCTAGTATTTCAGTTTTTTTTCTCATATTCTCATTTCTTATTATATATGTCGTCTATACGCATATGACAGAGTTTATCCACTGCAGTATTCTTATTTCAATCTCATTGAACTTATATTCATGTTTATCTTTTGCTGTCAACACTTTATTTTATATAACATAATTGATTATATAACAATGTAATAAAATTTACCATTAAATTATAAAGATACTTCTTATTGCATATAAGATTTCAAGTACTCCTTCATTTTAATCAATTTGATTGAATCCTATAATTTATTAGATTTTTTTATTTAAAATATTTAAATATTATATTTTTCTAAAATATGTAATGTGTAGATAAATTTCGATTTTATATACACGTTACACATATTGGGTACACAGTCTAAAAAACTAATAAAAACATAATTCGAATACTGTGTATCTAAGATAAGTCACAAATAAAAAAAAGTAATGCAGTTCCACCTGAAATCTGGTACAACTCGATAGTTATACATATCTAGAGTGTTGAGTGTCCAAGATAAGGCCAAAATCTAATTCATCCTAATATACCCGAGATATGTATACAGTTATTTAGGATTTTCTGCATACTAGATAACAACATAAAAAAATCTTATAAAAGTAGGTTGAATGCTCAAAAGCTAATCCCACTACATCCATCCCACCACTATTTATTCTCCTTCTCCTTCTTCATAGATATGGCTAATAATCAATTTTTTGTGGTAATTCATCCCAATGGGATTATAAAAAACGGTGAGTAGAGAGTGATATTTGAGTACAATTCACCTGCGATGTTGTGTATTTTTCGTTTTGATTCTCTAGATGCACTAAAAAATTTCATCTTGAGCAACATAGGAGCAATAGATTCCAAGAAGGTTGAGAGAGTTGCATATAGATACTTATCAATGTTGCCGAATGGAGGATTTCTTAACATGATATTTTGGATCGAAGCTGATCAGCATGTAAGGGTAATGATCGACGTATATGCTTGGCTAATGCCGCAACATGTAACGGAGTAGTATGTTATGCTTCATGATATCTGATAGATTTCAAGCCATACACGCTTCCCTTAATGCACGCAATAGTGGTTGGCATTCGCTAACAGCTCACCATGCTTATTGCATACATCATATGGCTTCCAACTTTAATACCATATTTAAATTGGCAGAGGACAAGAGGTATCTTATCAATGCAGTGTATAATCCAAGCAAGGAGGGATGTGAGTGGCACTTAGATCCCTTGAGGGGTTATCAATATGTTAGAGTAAGCACTAAGATTTAGAAAGAAACTATGGCTCCAGGCCACCAACATTGTGATGGAGGTCATAAGTATGGTCACATGACGACGAATCTCTCTGAGTGTATCAATGTTGTTTTAAGGGGAACAAGGAACTGTCCCCTAGTGCCTATTGTGAGGGAAACTTATGAGAGGTTGCAACAATTATTTGTGCGCAAAGGTTCTAAAGCGCACGCCCAATCGTAAGGTGGTTAGGTTATTCTCACAACAACTACTGTTAGCAGCTATAGAGAAAAACAGAGAGACCCTGCCAAAGATGAGAGTCACCCACTATGATAGTCTAACATTGGTATTCAGTGTGGAGGAAGTGGAGCTGCTGAAAGGTGGAGCCAGACTTCCTATTGTGTTCTACTGAATTTGGATACGTGCGACTATCGGCTATTCCAATATTTGCATTATCTATGTCGTCATGCACTTGCAACATGTGCTGCAGCGAGCATTGAGTGGGGAACCTTTGTGGATCCCGCTTACCAAATGGGTTCAATTTTCAAAGTTTATCAGATGGAGTTTTCGTCAATACTCAAAAAGATGTGGAGCTCATGGTATGGTGCAAGGCTTAAGCCCAACCCTTCCATGCTGTGAAACGAAAAGGAAAGACTAGTGTTGACACGACTGCAGAATGAGATGGATGCTATGGAGTGCTCGGAGAAGAGATGCAGTTTTTGTCGGCAAGAAGGTCATACCAGGTGCAGATGTCCCAACGCTCCAACCTCAAACTTGTTAAATGTTTTCGAACTATTATTAGATGAATTTAGTTATCATTTTGTATCAAATATTTTATTCTAAAAATGCATATATACTTGTTATTGTCATTGTCTTTGTATTGCATCTCTTTCAATCAAGTATATTGTGACCATTTTCGTGTTTAGTATTAATATTTTATTATTTTTAATCATTGGAGTAGTTGCTCTAATAAATATAGATGATAATAAATACAATAATAATAAAGTCTAAAAACTACTACAATAACAATAAAGTCTAAAAAATAATACAATAACAACAAAACAGTAAACTACTATAATAAAAATAATATAGTAAAATACTAATGCTTATCAGAATGATTGTAACACCCTACCACACTAAACTTTACGCTTAAGCCGTAAAACAGAGGTAGTGTGGTATTACGACCTCTAAAATAAAATGAGTACACATAATAGCAGAAGAATTATAATATGCTAGGAGCCTTGAAGAATAGAGAAAATAAAAATCGCGAAATAAAAGCGCAATGCTCAAGGAACGGGTTAACCTGCGTGCTAAGAAAACCGCAACTATTAAACATATGATAACAGAAGTAGGAATAGAGTGCCAAAGATACAAAATAACAAGCTCCTAACTCAGCCCGCGAAGTCAAGACTGGCCGGAGAATATACACACATATATACATATATATACATATCCAAAACCCAAATGTACATAAACAAAATCCTGCCTCTCCATACACCTCTAGGAGGATCAAAAAGAATAAGTTATGTGGAGAGAAAGCTAAGTACATATATATACATCATAGCATAACAAAATAACCCAGTAACTACTCCGCTTCAAGGGTCCAGACGCCTAACGAGATGCCTCTCGACCTGCATCTGAAAAACAACAACATAGTATGGAATGAAAACCGGAGGTTCTCAGTATGGTAAAGGTGCCACACACATAATATATAAGGTCCTGGGAATGCCAGAGGCAATCCTAGAACGCCGACACTCAGATTGTAGAGCTTAAAGTATTAAACAGAAACCATAAAAGGTGGTTTACTAAGGATATTTAAACCTAACTTAACTTAACCTTAAATCTAAATCCCATTCTGCCATTCCTCCATACGAATTGTCCTTAGACTGTCTCCGACGTGCATCCCCAAGAGTCTATGCATAGATTTTCTCAAATAATCAATATTGCTCAATGGGGGTAACATTCCCGGAAATTTATATAGTGTCCGGTCACACTTACGTCGTAGGGTCAACAGAGTATCGAGTTTTCTACCTGGTACACGTGGTGGCAAGCCACGGCACTTTATCCAGGGAATCTCGTATCTCAGATCATTCAAATTCATAAGCCATAAATAATTCAATTATAATTCATCATCCACATCATTCTCAATTGCTTCTCATTCATCATCATACATTAAACATAATCAATCCTTATCCATTATCACACCTCTCATTCCGTCCATCAATAGCTCCAATTCAAAACATAATTTATTCTTTTCTAAACAAATCAAACTTAAAACATGCTCATTTTCTACTCCTTTCTTTCTCCATCTCCTCCATTTTCTTCTTCTTCTACTCCTTTCTTTCTTCTTTTGCTCGAGGACGAGCAAACCTTCTAAGTTTGGTGTGGTAAAAGCATTTCTTTTTGTTTTTTCATAACCATTTATGGCATCTAAGGCCGGAGAAACCTTTAGAAAGAGGAGAGGGAAGGCAAAAGCTTCCACCTCCGAGTCATGGGAGATGGAGAGATTCATCTCAAAAGCTCATCACTAAGAAAAGGATGGAGCAAACAAGAACTTGAGCAAATTCCTCATCATGAAATTCCTGAGATGCCTCAAGGGATGCACTTCCCTCCACAAAACTATTGGGAGCAAATCAACACACCTCCTAGGAGAATGAGTTCCAACATGGGACACTAAGGGTGGAGCACTAGAACATTCCATCCTCCTCCATGAAATTAAAGAAGATCAAAGAATCATGAGAGAGGAGCAACAAAGGCAAGGAAGAGACATTGAGGAGCTCAAGCACTCCATAAGATCTTCAAGAGGAAGAACAAGCCGCCATCACTAAGGTGGACCCGTTCTTTAATCTCCTTGTTCTTTATTTTCTGTTTTTCGAATTTTTATGCTTATGTTTATCTATGTTTATGTCTTGTTACATGATCATTAGTATCTTAGTGTCTATGCCTTAAAGCTATGAATGTCCTACGAATCCATCACCTCTCTTAAATGAAAAATGCTTTAATCACAAAAGAACAAGAAGTACAGGGTTTTGAATTCATCCCTGAAACTAGTTGAATTAGTTTGATGTGATGACAATACTTTTTGTTTTCTGAATGAATGCTTGAACAGTGCATATGTCTTTGAATTTGTTGTTTAAGAATGTTAAAATTGTTGGCTCTTGAAAGAATGATGAAAAAGGAGAAATATTATTGAGGATCTGAAAAATCATCAAATTGATTCTTGAAGCAAGAAAAAGCAGTGAATACAAAAAAAAGCAAGCAGACAAAGCCAATAGCCCTTTAAATCAAAAGGCAAGGGTAAATATAAAAAAGAGATCCAAAGCAAAAAGAGTGTGCTTAAGAACCCTGGACACCTTTAATTGGGGACTCTAGCAAAGCTGAGTCACAATCTAAAAAGGTTCACCCAGTTATGTGTCTGTGGCATGTATGTATCCGGTGGTAATACTGGAAGACAGAATGCTTTGGGCCACAGCCAAGACTCATAAAGTAGCTATGTTCAAGAATCATCATACTTAACTAGGAGAATCAGTAACACTATCTGAATTCTGAGTTCTTATAGATAAACTTCAAAGGATAAAGTGAGATGCCAAAACTGTTCAGAAGCAAAAAGCTACTAGTCCCGCTCATCTAATTGGAGCTAAGTTTCTTTGATATTTTGGAGTCTACAGTATATTCTCTTCTTTTTTTATTTTGATTTTTAGTTGCTTGTGGACAAGCAACAATTTAAGTTTGGTGTTGTGATGAGCGGACAATTTATACGCTTTTTGGCATTGTTTTTAGTATGTTTTTAGTATATTTTAGTTAGTTTTTATTACATTTTTATTAGAGTTTTTAGTTAAAATTTATTTTTCTAGGCTTTACTATGAGTTTGTGTATTTTTCTATGATTTCAGGTATTTTCTGGCTGAAATTGAGGGACCTGAGCAAAAATCTGATTCAGAGGCTAAAAAGGACTGCAGATGCTGTTGGATTCTGACCTCCCTGCACTCGAAGTTGATTTTCTGGAGCTACAGAAGCCCAATTGGCGCGCTCTCAATTGCGTTGAAAAGTAGACATCCTGGGCTTTCCAGCAATGTATAATAGTCCATAGTTTGCAAATCAGCTTCAGAACTCCCGGCGTTTAACGCCGGAATCGGCACAAAAATTGGAGTTAAACGCCCAAACTGGCATAAAAGCTGGCGTTTAACTCCAGAAAAAGTCTCTACACATGAAAGCTTCAATGCTCAGCCCAAGCACACACCAAGTGGACCCCAGAAGTGGATTTTTACGTCATTTACTCATTTCTGTATACCCTAGGTTACTAGTTCACTATTAATAGGATCTTTTGACATTGTAACCTCACCTCATGACACATTACACGTTTCTTATTGTATCTTCTACGGCATGAGTCTCTAAACCCCATGGTTGGGGGTGAGGAGCTCTGCTGTGTCTTGATGGATTAATGTAATTACTACTGTTTTTCATTCAATCACGCTCGTTTCTATTCTAAGATATCACTTGTTCCTAAACTTGATGAATGTGATGATCCGTGACACTCATCATCATTCTCACCTATGAACGTGTGCCTGACAACCACCTCCGTTCTACCTTAGATTGAGTAGATATCTCTTGGATTCCTTAATCAGAATCTTCGTGGTATAAGCTAGAATTGATGGCGGCATTCAAGAGAATCCGGAAGGTCTAAAACTTGTCTGTGGTATTCTGAGTAGGATTCAAGGATTGAATGACTGTAACGAGCTTCAAACTCCTGAGGGCTGGGCGTTAGTGATAGACGCAAAAGAATCACTGGATTCTATTCCAACCTGATTGAGAACCGACAGATGATTAGCCGTGCTGCTGTGACAGAGTGCGTTGAACATTTTCACTGAGAGAATGGGGAGGTAGCCATTGACAACGGTGAAACCCTACATACAGCTTGCCATGGAAGGAGTCTTGCGTGCATGAAGAAGAAGACAGTATGAAAGCAGAGATTCAGAAGATAGAGCATCTCCAAAACCTTAACCTGCTCTCCATTACTACAAAACAAGTACTTATTTCATGATCTTTTACTTTTTACAATTAAACCTGATAATTATTGATATCCTGACTAAGAGTTACAAGATAACCATAGCTTGCTTCAAGCCGACAATCTCCGTGGGATCGACCCTTACTCACGTAAAGTATTACTTGGACGACCCAGTGCACTTGCTGGTTAGTTGTGCGGAATTACAAAAGTGTGATTGCAATTTCGTGCACCAATCCCCTAATTGTTCTAGCAGTTTTGGGGTTTCTGGAGTGTTTGCCTCCCTTCTTCTTGCGTTGACGCTCCCTCCTGCGTTGCTGCTTCTTCTTGGCTTGAATCAGTCAAGCCAAGGCTGAATGATGGCAACAGATCTGCTTTAGGAACATACGATGCTGTCCGTGCTATCATCATCCGCGCAGCAGCGTCTTCTGGGCTTGATTACTGCGTGATCATGTATAACGTATTATAAGAATAAGAATGTACGGATGATAACCAAACATTGATTTTACTCTGATGAGCTTACATTTTAGATGGAGCTGGGGGAAGTGTGAGTGTGCTTTCTTCAAGTTGTTGGGGGGTTTAGGAGTGCTGCACGGTACATAAAAAATTAATCATGATGTAAAAAAACTAGTCCTGGATCAATCGTGAAAATATACACCCCAACAAGGGCAATATACACCCAAACTATAACCAAATATACACCCAACACTATTTATTACCTTTTTGTAGTTCCTTCAATTTGTAGCAGAGGGGTTGGTTCATTTTCTGTCTTAGGTGTTTGTTCATTTTTCGGCATAGTGGTTGTTTAGGACAGTGGTAGTCAAACTTGAATCGGAACTCTAAACAAGAAGAAAAATAAAAGGTTAACAATGCCTTTGAAAATAAAAAGGTTAAGAGGTTGAAATATTTTTGAAAAACTCACATTGCAAGCCCTTCGGACGGTGTCTCTTCCCTCACAAGCATCATATTCTCTTCAGCCGGCTCACTGGCTGACTCTTCAAACAGACTCAACCTAAAATACACCCTAAGAAAGTCAAAAATACACCCGAACAATTCAAAAGAAAGACAGGCTTTGTTTTTTGAAAACTTACATACTTGCAGTTTTTGCTTTTTTTCCTGCCTTTTTTTTTCTCGAATAAAACAATAAAGGGCTTTTTTTTCTAAAAAAATATATACAGAATTAGAAGTAGAAGGTAATAAAAGAATAAAAGCAATGGTTATTTGAAAGAGAAATTACATGCTCTCTGCCGGTTTGTTTACGCTACTTTGTTCTGTGTGTCCTTGAGAGGAAGGATCAGCACTTTTCAAGTTTACATCCGGTATTCTAAACATAATAGAGTACATGTTATTCACAAAAAATACCATACTGTTAAATCATGATAACAAGATTTTATCAAATAAAGCTTCTTACGTTTCAGATGAGACATAGTGACCTTCCGTCGATTGCAGGTCATCTTCCTTCTCCCTGCGAAACAAGAAACAATTATTAACAAAGTAAACACCCTAAAATCTGAAATATACACCCCAACAAGACATACCCCTCTGCATCAGATTTTTCATTGTTTTCCCTTAAGAATTCATCTAAATCTTCAATTCCAATTTCAGATCTGACAGTACATGCATAAAAGAACATGTTAACAAATATAATTTTGATGATAGACGGTAATATAGCTTACAAAGTACTGTACCCATGATAGGATTGAGCTTGCTCAGGAGATGAATCCTCAACAACGACCTTTTTCTTTTTGGATTGTGTCCTAGGGGAAAAAAACAAGTATGAATCAGAAATACAAAATTAATTTGATAAAAAAAACTATCCAAAGAAGTGCTTATTTTTTTGGTGTTCTCTGAGTTTTTTTCTTTGTTTTTTTGTTTCTCCACTGGTGATGATTCTTCGCTTCTATAAGTTAATAAGAGACACTCTGTTAATACATGAAATCTTGATAATAAACCCAAAGGAAAGGAGTAATAATTTCAGAACATTACTTATCAGTTGATTCAGATTCTGAATCAGAATCCTCCTGAATATTCTTTCTTTTTTTGGACTCCATTCTGGAAGGCAAACAATCATTATTTAAAAACATTCTAAAAGGGGTAAAATACACCCAAATGAATGCACAAGATACACCCAATTTGATAAACAAAATACACCCAAATGGAGAAACAAAATACACCCAAACGGATAAACAAAATACACCCAAGTATGTTACTTACTTTTTGACTTTTCGGGTGGGTTGTTTTCTTGTTGAATCCTCTGAGTCTTCTTCAATCTCAAACTCAGAGGTAGAATGGTCACTTTTAGTTGTTTCAGTCTCAGATGATGATGTTGAACTTGCCTTCTTTTTTTTGTTTTTCTTTTGTTTTTCTTTTTTCTTTATTTCTTTCATTTTTTCCTTTGTGTCGACCATCTTTACAATTCCCTGAAACATTAGAAATTTTAGTTAGCAGTATTCAGGTAAATAAAATACACCCAAGATATTTTTTCACTTACCATATGATCCTCCATTTCTGCCCTCATTCTTTCAACCAACTGCTCCTTAGTCCAGTTGGCAATCCAGGGTTCTGGAGGTCTTTCTGCCCTTTTCTTGTCTTTATTTTTTGACAGATGAAAGTAAATTATCATCAGGACAAACAGGCAGCCGTCAATTGCCTTTTTCTTTTTCAGATTGTAATCTGTTATACCCTTGATGATAAAATTCAAAACATGTGCTCCCCAGTTCCGCTTTGTTATTGTGTCCATCTTGAAAATTGAGGCCAGGTGCACAGGTGAGATTTTGTTTATTGTCGTTGGTAATAGGAATGTCATCTGCATATAGAGGATGACAATCCTCTTGAACATAAGGCGATCCTGTTCATTATCAACGGCAATAGCCATCATCTCATCTGTCAGATTTTTGAGGGTCTTACCCTGGAATTTTCTAAAAATTTGTTTGTCATCTTCAGAAAGATCCTTGTAATTCACTTTCTGAGGAAATAGATCTCCTACAAAAAGGAAAACAACATAGTATGAAAATCAGTTCAAATACACCCAAGCATCAATTGAAATACAACTGAATATGACTCATATACACCTATAATTTTTAGCGAGTTACCTGACGCGTTGATGCCAAGCGCAGCCCCCTATTGTTTTTGGTCTTACTTTAAATGAACTGTAGCCAATTTCCAGTCTATTTTCCGCTAATTTGAAGGAGTTAGCCAACTCCCTTAATATTTGGTGATGCACCCTTAGCGATAGGATGTGCATCAGGCAACCAAATCCCAAATTTCTAACAATTGTTTTCTTCTCCTCGCTCATGTTTCTGAATTTCTCACTTAACAAATGTGTTGCACACTTAAGGTCTTTGGTTTGCTGTAAACAAAGCAAAATTATAGTCAGATATATTTCTATTATATAAAACTGATTTCATCTAAGACATATATTTGTTCTTACATTTTTTCCAACTTGGTTTCTGCCTGCCATTTTTTCTAAAATGAAAAATACACCCATAGATACGAGTCAGATACACCCATAGATATCAGTCAGATATCACTCAAATATGCATTAATATACAAGGTCAAGTAACATTACAAGGTCAAGCAATATACACCTATGGACAAGCAAATATTAGAATAGTTGCAACTGTTGACTGTATTACAGTATATCAATTCAGAAATATACACCCAACAAATTATGCCATATACACCCACCAAGTTACGCAATATACTCCCAAAAATTAGTTACGAGAAGAACTAGAACAACAAGAACAGTAACACCTAGAATAACTAAGAAGAACAGTATAACCTAGAACCAAGAATAACAGTAAAACCTAGAACAAGTAGAACATTAAAAACTGTAAAATGAGACCTAGAACAAGAAGAACAGTAAAACCTAGAAGAACATAGAAGAATAATAAAATCTAATTCTTCGATTTCGAAATGTGAAAAATATTCAAGATGAGTAAAATAGTAACGTAACGTACCTTGAGTATTATAACTTCGTTTTTTCTGGAGAGATTGTTGATGGAGAGTTCTATGTTGTGTTGATGGAGAGTTGTAATCTTCGCGACGAGTCTTATCTCTGCAGTTTGGAATGTTGCTCGAAAATGAACGATTTGTGTTTTCTTCGAAGGGCTTGGAGAAGTGGAAGAGTGCGCCATTAAGGAGAGCTATTCACGAAGAGCAACCGTTGAGTGGGGGGCGTGTAATTTACGCTCCATTCAAAGTGAGTGAGTGCGCGTGTGAATGAAATGTGGGTTGAAAACTTGTAAAACTTGTAAGACCTTTTTACTTGTATGTGTAGCAAGCCCGTTAATTTATCCAGTTTTTAGACAGATTTAGATAAAACGGACAGACAAAGTGGGGCAAACAACCTACTTTGACATTTCTAATTATCTGTATGTTTTATTTTAATTATTTGAGCTTTTCTTAAAAAAATCTTATCAAAGTATTTTGTAACTTGTAGGTAATTCTTTTTAATGTTAAGGATATATTTAATTTGTGAGGTAATTAAAAGCATTTTCTTCTCTTTTTCTATGAAAATTTTTTATTAAATATTGGTTAAAATTTTAAAATATATTCTGATCTTTGTGAATTGACCACTATCAAATTTATCTAGACCTTTTTAATATAAAAAGAAGGAAAACGTAGTTAATATGTTTTTTTATAGATGTATTTCAACATAATTTTATACGTTAAGTATATCTTCCACTAAATTAAGCTGAAATAATAATAAGTTCAACTTTGTTTTGTTTCAAATAATCAATATTAAATCCGAAATTGAAGAGGCTAATTCAACTTCAAAATTAACTTATAAATTAAAGTTAGAAATGCTTCATACTTAATTATAAATACTCTGGAATCTTTAATTTGAGAAATGTCAAAATTATAATATCTTTTATTCACGTTTAGCAATGATTATTTACGACGTAATATTTATAATTAGGTGATCTAACAACATTAAATTAAATTAATTTTAATATTATATTAAATTAAAATTGAATAGACCTAATTCAATTTCAAAAGATAATTCATGTTACGTAAAATGTTTTACACTTATAAATTTTGTAAATCCCTTATCGTTAAGAGATATAATCTTGTAATAGTCAAGTCAAGATTTTCTTCAATAGATGTCTTGTACATCTTCATTGGCGATGCCGACATGCATGGATAATTCCACTTCCACGTAGTATACACAGGATGGGAACACGAGAATTCTTAAGGATTATTATTGCAATAGATTTATTCATGTTGTGACATTGGACTAAGAAGTACTAAAAATATTCATGATTTCTCTAAGCTTATTACCAGTAAAATATACAGCACTCGCATGTTGAATTCGGTACACATTAATTAATGTTTAATGCATGCATAGGTTTAAAAACGTTTATAATCATTAATCACACCATTATAACTTTGAATATTACCATTATACATATTAAATTAAATAAAATAACTAAACATTTTATATATATTATATTTATATTTGAGAAAATAACATTCTCATTTCCTATAAAATGTTTAAATAATACCTTTTTATTATAAGATTAAAATAATTTATTTTTTAGTTTATTTGACCAAAATTTTTTTCACTAATCATTATATTTATATATGAGTTAGTAATAATTGTTTGATTGATTTAAATCATAATAAAATAATACAAGATATATCTTTATTATTATTTTCATAAATTTTATTTATTTTTAATATTTTATTTATTCAACTATATACTATGTGATTATATTAAAAAATAAAATTTATTAAGTTAATATTAAATATGTATTTTATATTGTTATTGTAATATGAATCAACTAAGAAATTATTATTATTTTATATTATGATAATTATTAAAAACTATTTTTATTAAGAAATTAAAAAATATTTTAATCTTAAACTAAAAATATACATTTTATAAATAAAAAATATGCCTATTATTTAAACATCTCATAACTGCTGTGCTGTGCAGGTCATTGTCCAAAAACTCCCAACACTCAATTTGCACTTAATTTCCGATTTCCATTTTTATTTTTTTAATTGTCACAATTTCGTGCATGATTGAGTTTTAGTCAAAGGTCGTGTTGACTTATGAGGCCTGTCAACGTAGCGTCTCAAACTCACTATGCCCATTTGAGTTTTCACACTGCATTCATAGGTATATAGTAATGTTTTCATTTTAATTTCTAAGTGTGACGTTGGTTCTCCCTTTCGTTTCATCTTCTCTCTCTCTCAGTACAAATTTTTTTAAAAACAGAGAGTTCAATATTTGAAGTAGAGCATATAATTTATAATATAAATCATAAAAAATATAAATCAAAATAATTTTTATATTATTTTTGGTATAGTCATTAACAATATAAATTAACTATCACATTATTCTCTAATATAATAGAAAGATCAAATAACATAATCAATAACGTCTGTTATCTTTTTTTAAAAATGAGATCATTTTTATGTAACCAAATATTTTATATAGTTGAAAAAAACCTAATTAACTAACACGCAACTTTTTTGTCAAAAGCATATTCCGTCAACTCTCAAAGTGATCTTTTAAGATACTTGAAAGAGTCCATTTCCATCCAAATTTCTTAATCCATGCACACCACATTTGCCAAGAGTACTCACAAGTAATAAATAAGTGTTGTACTTGTATAGTTTCAACATCCCTCTTACACAAAACGCACAAATTATTGTCCCATTCAAGATTTCCAATCTACTTAGCCACTTTTTTGTATTAACCCGACCTACTAATACAAAGCAAATGAACAATCCAACTCTAGGCGAAACTAATTCTTTTCAAATTTCTTTTGTAAATCTATAGCTCAGAATATCATCGGCCATAGTCTCTTCCTGCAAAATCTGAACAAATGAGTTAGTAGAATAAACGTTTTTCTTGTCAAATTTTCACACCACTCTATCTTGTACTTCTGCTATCAATATAACAGATTGCAAGACATGAAGCAGTTGATCCAAGGTATCTACCTCCCAATGGTGAAGTTGACCACTCTATTGAAAGTTTCAAATCCATTTTATCCCATCATAAAATTCACAGTCTCTAATAAATGATCCTTTTTAGTTTGAAATCAAGAAGAGTCTCGAAAATGAGTCTTTTAGCTTTTTCAATTGTCAAATTTTCACACCATTCTATCTTGTACTTCTGCTATCAATATAACAGCTTGCAAGGCATGAAGCAGTTGATCCAAGGTATCTACCTCCCAATGGCGGAGTTAACCACTCCATTGAAAGTTCCAAATTCACTCTATCCCATCCCAAAATTCACAATCTCCAATAACTGGTCCTTTTTAGTTTGAAATCAAGAAGAGTCTCGAAAATGAGTCTTTTAGCTTTCCCACTTGGATCCAAGTATCCTCCCAAAATCTGGTGAATCTACCACCCCCTACCTCCATAGCAAAGCTATCAATCATCTTCTGTCGGACCTATTGGTCCTTTATTTGCAATTAACATATGTCTCTCCACAGGCCTCCTTTCACTAATAGTGTCTGAGTTGACAGCAACTGATTCGGGTTCAACCTATTACAAGAGCACACAATTTTCTTTCAAAGCGGATAGTCTTCCTTTGAGAAACATCAACACCATTTAAACAGTAGAGCAGTATTATGGACCATTGTATCTCCCACCTCCAACTCTCCTATCTAACTTCTTCGGTGCCTGGACCATCTCTCACTTAATAAGAGCCAAACCAGGCTGTCCATCTTCCTTCCCCCAAACGAATCTCCTTTACAATGAGATTCTTCTTCGTGCAACTGCATTTGGCATCTTATACAAGTTTTTGAGTAATAAATAGGTAAGTTGTTGATTACTGCTTTATGAGTACCATCTTTCTGGCCTAACTAAGGATCTTTGCTTTCCACAAGCTAATTTTTTTCTTCCACCTTACTTATTATTGGCTTCTAAGTTTTTACTAGTCGAGGATTTGCTCCGAGACTAATACGAAGGTACCTTACCGGTAGAGCTGTCTGCTGGCATCCGAGAAAAAGGCACATCCGACTCACCCACTCCTGACTGCAATTTACTGAGATCAAATTGGACTTGTCAAAATTAATACTCAACCCAGACATCATTTCAAAGCACCTAAAAAGTCTCTAATAATTTTTCATTGTCTCCTCCTTCAGCGGATAGAACAATATAATGTCATCGGCAAATTGTAAATGTGATAACTCTATATTATCCCTACCGACTAAAAGTGAAAAGATTCGCCTATTCCTTACTGCCTCCCCAATCATCCTGGTAAGCACATCCACCACCAGAATAAACAAAAATGGCGATAATGGATCGCCCTGACGAAGCACCCTCTCCATCTTGAATGGTTTTGATGGTAATCTATTAACCAGAATAGAGATAGATGTGAATCTAATACACTATTTGATTCATTCCCTCCATGTACTACTGAATTCTATCTTTTCTAACACAGTATCAACAAAGAACCATTTAACTCTATCATTTGCCTTTTAAAATCCAGTTTGATTATCGCTGACACATTCTTCTTCAGTTTCAACCATTATATAGCTTCACATGCAATTAAAACTCCATCATGTATCTTCCTTACCTTCACAAAGGCACTATATGATTCTCCAACTAAACCTGGCATTACACTCCTCATTCTTCTTGTCAACAATTTAGATATAACTTTATAGACACATCCAACCATACTTATAGGTTTGAGGTCTTTTATCTCCTTAGCTCCAACAAATTTCATAGCCAACGCTACCCACGTGACATTAGACTCTGCTATTAGCCTTGCTATCTCAAAAAAGTTCATCACAGCTATGGTGAAATCCGTTCCAATCTCATGCCAACACATTTTTATAAAATTCATGTCATACCCATCACTTCCTGGAATCTTAAATGATTCACAGTCCCAAACTGCCTCTTTCACCTCCTCCACCGATGGCATCACGTCAAAGGCTTCAGCTTCCTCCCTTTCTAACCGATTAACTGGCTTCAGCTTCCTCCCTTTCTAACCGATTAACTAAACCATCCCTAAAGCTCAAACTTAGAGAAGCTTCCTGGTGGTATAGACTTTTATAAACATCTCTAATTGCAGCTTTATTCTTGCATGATTTCTCACTAATCTCCCATTAATCACCAATGACTCAATCCAATTATTTCTTCTTCTCGCTGAAGCAATGTTGTGAAAATACCTTGTGTTCCTATCCATATTCTCAGCATGCCGAGATCTAGACATTTGCTTTCAGTGAATATCCTGCATAACATGCCACTTCTCACAGCACCTCACTAACACCCTTCTCCTTGCCTCAATTGTACTATCATAAAGTCTATTGATAACCATATCATCCACTTTCTTTATCTCTTCCTCAAACCATTTTATCTTCTCAGTTATATCTCCAAAATGCTACTTATGCCATCTAACAAGCGGTATTGACAACACTTTCATCTTGTCTACAAGAACTATCCATCTCTTAATTTCCTGCACTCTTCCTTCACTATTAATAAGAACCCTTCATGTGTGAACCATGAGTCTAAGCTACAAAAAGGTCTTGGACCTTCAAATTTTCTTCTGTCTTCCACTATCAAAGGGCAGTGAATAGATAAACCTCTTGGTCCTCCCCTCATTTACGTCTCCGGGTACGCATTGAGCCAGGCCAAACTAACCAAGCTCCTATCAATACGATTGCACGATTGTCCCCTAAACCATTTATACTTGCGATAATTAAGCGCTAAATCGACCAACCCCAAATCATTCATCCATGTTCTAAAATGTTCAACAAACACTGGCGAACTAGTCACTCCTTTTCTTTTTTCCAAATGCAAAATTTTATTGAAATCTCTCAAATAACAGAACGGTACTTGACACAACCCTGCAATATAACTCAACTCTTCCTACATAGAAATCTTCTCAGCTCTCACATGTGGTCCATACACCAAATAAATAGCAAAATAAAAATTATCTTTTACTACCAACCCATTCTACACAAAATCACCTATCCATTTTATAGCAATTAGCCAATTTAAAAATTGATTCATCCCATATTAACAACAACCCTCTAGAAGTCCCAACTGAACTTACAAACTCCTAGCTAGCTCTGTCACTTTTCCAAATGCGTATTACATCGAATTTAGACACCACCTCCTTTTTTGTCTCTATCAAACCTAACATGTCCAACTTAAACTTATTTTTGTGTCAATAAGCAGAAAATCATAGCATCAAATTAGCAAAAACATAATTTCGTGTCATGCACAATCATACATCTAAAGAACCTCACCTTGAATGCCAATTCTTTTATTTGCATCTTGGATGAATATTCATCTGAAGAATTAATATCTTCTGGCAATGCAATACAATCCAACCACCTACAAACAATTTGAAGTTACTATCTTTTTCATAATTCAAACGCATCTTAAATTATTTGTACAATTTCAAAGTATGATTTGGTTACTAAAACAAAATAATGAATTTAATTTTCTTAGTAAGAAGTTTTGTAAAAGATGTAGTCCACTCTCTAAATAGTTTGATAAATCATAAAATGGATAGCTTGACAAATGCAAAGAGAAAATTGATAAAATATTTTAATTTTAACAACCATGCCACATAAGTAATGTAGTGCAAATCAAACATATAAAATAAACCTTAAATACTTGAAACAGAACACTTGATCGGTGGTTTTGCTACGGTGCACAGGGGAGGAAGCTGTGATGGCGCAACAGGTGTGGGGGTGGCGCAAGGATGAATCTGTGCGGTGCGACAGAGGATGTTGGGCGACGGCTAGGGAGAGAAAGAGGAGGTTTTCTAAAGTAAAATTAGGGTTAATTGGGTTAGTATTTTTTTAATAGTTTTTAATTTTAAAATTTATTTTACTTTTTTATCTGTTGTTCGCATTGTTTACTATATGTGTTGTTCCCCTATATTTCTGCTAGGTAGACAACGGAGAATTTGAACAACGTGAATAACGGGTTGAGAATTTGGCCCAATGAAGTTAACAAAAAATACTCCACCCAAATTACCCAACCAAAAAACCTGATTTCAGTAATTCAAAAATTTTAACCATCCATTATACCCTAATTTACCAAAGCATTAGCTTCTCCCCCAAACCTTCTATCGTCGCCGTTGTTGCTTGATCACCAACCAGGCCCCATCGTCGCTGCCAGAATCCTTCTGACCACCGCTGGTTCCTCAACAAGGACCCTCATCGGCGTTGTTCTCCTCCAGATTGAAATCTAACGGTGCTGCCGGACTCCTCCTCGCCGTCGCTGCTTGGCTTGCGACACACTGTCATCGGCACCACTCACCCCTAGTGAAAATAACCATCCACTTAAGGATAAAAATAATCATCTGCATACTTAGTGAATTGAACATCCAGCATATTTTAATTGTATATGACTAAACCCAATACAATCAAATAACCATCCATATAAAAATTAAATTAACCACCTGCATACCTACTAAAATGACCATTCTAAACTGGCCATTAAAATAGCTTCACTAAAAGGTCATGGTAAAAATGACGCAACGACTAACATTGCTGCTGCTCCTTCAACGGTTCGACAACTACCGGCGGAGTCCACCGGTAAGGATGAAGGTTCTTCTCCAGTGATTCAAGTAAAAACCATGCAATCATTAACTTAAGTGGCTATTAATGTAGAAAATCACGCAATGACTAACACTGCTGCTGCTCCTTCAACCGATAAGGGTGAAGGATTGGAAGAAGAAGAAGAAATGACAAAGAGAGTAAAATTACAACTTTTGCTGACCTCGCAGGAGGAGAATGAAGAGTGGCGCAAAAACAGCGGCAGCAGTGGATGGGTGGTGGGTGGGATAGATGCGCGTTGGGCTGAGCGTCAGAAAGGGAGGCACGTCTGACTGATCGGCAGAGGTGGAGGAGTGTCAGGTTGAGCAGCGGAAGGGAGGACTGGGATGAACGATGGTGTGAGTGGAAGAGCGAAAGAGGGTTGAGATGGAATGCGAACGTGATGTGCCGGTATATTAAGAGGAGGTTACGTGACCTAACCCTAATAATTTAAATTCAAAAATTGATTATTTTAATAAATTGAGAATCTAATTTTAATAATTAATTTAACCTTCTTTTTTAAACGGTTATTCACGTTGTTCAATATTTGCATTATTTACCTATAATTTCTCTATACCAAAATATATCTTTTATCTCTAAGGTACTAAAATTTTTTTATGATTAATTTAGTTAAATTTTATTTTTAATTTTAAAATAATTTTTTATGGTAGATAATCATTTAAATATTTTATTAATTTTACTCATAATATAAAATAAATTCTAATCTGGTCATTAATATGACTCTCAATCTCTCTCTCTCTCTCTCTCTCTCTCTCTCTCTCTATCTATCTCTCTCTCTCTCAATTTAACAAATGATTTCAATGTAACACGCAAAGACTTCCTATGTTGTTATTGTTGGTGGGTCCCCAATATCAAGTGGGGCCCACACAACTTATTAAAAAAAAAGGAAATAAAGAAAATAGAAAGTGGCTAAGCCACGGTGAGAGAGTGAGAGAGAGTTGGATCTTTCATTTTTGAAAAAGAAAAGAAAGAAAGAAACAGCAGCGTGGTTTCGGCGTCGAAGAGAAGAGAAATTGGGAGAAAATGGCAAGCTAATCTTGATCACATTGACTTGGTAAACTTGCTCCATTTCTTATGAAATTTTAGTATGTTATTCCTGGTGTAGAGATGAACATTAGGATATAACTTATTCGTTGTATTGCCTTCTCTTCTGCATGATTTGAGATACCCACTTTTGTGGAGGGTTTATGTTGATTCCATCAGTTTTGATGATGTATTTTATTGATTGTTGAGATGCCCTAGTGTTACTAGGAAGACTGTTTGTGTACCCATTATTCTGATAGTGGAAGATTTTTCTGGACTAGGTCCCGTGGGTTTTTTGTCCCTCTTTTGGGGGTTTTCCCACGTTAAAATTTTGGTGTCTGGTTATTTAATTTCTGTCATTATATTTGTTGCTTGGAGTATCTTTGGTGTTGCCCATTTAATTGCACAGGTTGTGGGAAAATTATTTTTGGTGCTTCCGCTGTTAGACAGGTTCTTGATTTAAACCTGTGTTGAGTTTTCCCAACAAAGTGGTATCCAGAGCTTTGGTTGTTTATTTATGTGCTGATTAAATGGAGGAAAATACTCATGGACCGAATATGGTCAAATTGAATTCCCAAAATTATTCAATTTGGAAGACCCTCATGGAAGATATGTTGTATAGCAAGGACTTGTATGATCCTGTGGAGGGAGATAAATCCAAAGGTACTAAATCGGATGCTGAATGGAAGAAGCTGAATCGGAAGGCAGTTGCTTTGATTAGGCAATGGCTTGATCTTAGTGTGTATCCACATGTTGACACCGAAACGAATGCTGAGAAGATGTGGAAGAAATTGAAGGAGTTATATGAGAGAAAGAATGTGCAAAACAAAGCATTCTTGATTAGGAAGCTTGTCAATATGAAGTATGTTGAAGGTAAATCAATGCCGGAGCACTTGAGTATTTTTCAGGAGATGGTGAACCAACTGACAAATAATGAAATCACTTTAAATGATGAGTTGCAAGCCTTGTTGTTGTTGAGCTCTTTGCCTGATAGTTGGGAAGTTCTGGTTGTGACACTGACTAACTCAGCTCCAAATGGGAAGTTGACGTTAGCAATGGTTAAAGAGAGCATGTTGAATGAAGAAGCCAGAAGAAGAGAGCGAGGTTTGACTAATGCCTCCTCACAGTCAGAAGCACTTGTTTCAGAGTCACGGGGGAGAAGTCAAAGTAGAAAACCTCACAGTTCTGACAGGTCAGAGAGTCGAAGCAAGTCAAGAGGAAAGTACAAGCCAAGAAAAGAGTTCATTTGTCACCATTGTGGCAAGCCGGGGCATATCAAGAGGTATTGTAGGTTCTTGAAAAGAGAACAATCAAGGGGAAGAAACGAAGACAAAGTTAAAGATAGTGATAAAGAAACTGCTGCTATTGTTTATGAAGATGTTCTTATCACATATGATGAAAATTATGTGAATCTTGTCTGTGATGATTCCACTTGGATTATGGACTCTGGTGCCTCATGTCATGTCACTCCGAAGCATGAATTTTTCACTTCCTATACTGCTGGAAATTTTGGCAAGATCAAATTGGGAGATAAAGGAGTGTGTGATATCATTGGTATGGGTGATATGTGGCTTGAAACTAATATGGGATGCAAGTTGCAGTTGAAGAATGTTAGGCATGCGCCAGATATGCGGTTCAATCTCATTTCAGTGAAGGCATTGGATCAAGAGGGGTATTGCACTTCCTTTGGTAGTGGAAAATGTAAGATTACCAAAGGGGCTCTCATTGTTGCTAGAGAAGACAATAGTCTCACTACTCTCTACCGGTTGCAAGCAAAGTTGTGCAAAGAAGATGTGAATGTAGCTGATGATTCCTCTTCTGATTTGTGGCATATACGTCTTGGTCACTTGAGCAAGAAAGGACTAAGCGTCTTGGCCAAGAAGCACTCACTTCCAGTGAAAGGTACAACTTTAAATACTTGCACTCATTGTTTTGTTGGAAAGCATGCTAGAGTATCATTTCATAATTCTGGACCTCATAGGAGATCACATGTTCTAGATTTAGTTCACACTGATGTTTGCACTATGGATGCTAAGACACTAGGTGGTGCATCATATTTTGTTACTTTTATTGATGATTATTCTCGAAAAGTGTGGGCTTTTGTTTTGAAATCTAAAGACCAGGTGCTCGGTATCTTCAAACACTTTCATGCAAGTGTTGAAAGAGAAACAGGAAGGAAATTAAAATGTGTTCGAGCAAATAATGGTGGTGAATACAGGGGTCCATTTGAAGAGTATTGTAAAGGACATGGAATCAAGCTTGAGAAGACGGTTCCTAAGACTCCTCAACATAATGGAGTTGCAGAGAGAATGAATCGCACTATCAATGATAGAGTCAGGTGTATGCTCTCTCATGCAAAGTTGCCTAAATCCTTTTGGGGTGAAGCGATGAGGACTGCAGTAGATTTGATCAACCTTTCTCCTTCTGTTCCACTTAATGGTGATGTTCCAGAGAAAGTTTGGAGAGGGAAAGATGTCTCCTATAGTCACTTGAGAGTGTTTGGCTGCAGAGCTTTTGTTCACATTCCAAGAGATGAAAGGTCTAAACTTGATGGGAAGTCAAAGCAGTGTATCTTCATGGGTTATGGTCACGAAGACTTTGGTTACAGATTATGGGATCCGGTGAGCAAGAAGATAATTAGAAGCCGAGATGTGATTTTTCTTGAAGACCAAACTATTGAAGATCTTGAGAAGACAGATAAGCCAACAGTAACTGTTAGACGTTCTGTTGATGATGAACCTGGTCCTTCCACTAGACCTCCTGTTGATGGGGGAGATGTACAAGTTGATAATGATGGTGATAATTTGCATGATGAACCTGCACCTCAACCTGAGGTGCCAAATGTTGAAGTTCCACCTGAACCACCAGTTGAGCCTGAATTGAGAAGATCTACTAGAGAGCGTCATCCTTCTCAGAAATACTCTCCTCATGAGTATGTGATGAACACTGAGACTGGAGAGCCAGAGAGCTACCAGGAAGCTATGTCTGATGAGCATAAGGAAGATTGGTTGAAGGCCATACAAGAAGAAATGAAATCCTTGCATGAGAATCATACTTTTGAATTGGTGAAGTTGCCAAAGGGTAAGAGAGCATTCAAGAATAAATGGGTGTTCAAATTGAAAGCGGATGAAAGTGTCTCACGGCCAAGGTACAAAGCTCGATTGGTTGTGAAAGGCTTTGAGCAAAAGAAAGGTATTGATTTTGAGGAGATTTTCTCTCCAGTTGTGAAGATGTCCTCTATTCGAGTTGTGCTTGGATTGGCGGCTAGCTTGAATTTAGAGGTTGAGCAGCTTGATGTGAAGACTGCATTCCTTCACGGTGACATAGATAAAGAAATCTATATGGAGCAACCAGAGGGTTTCGAGGTTAAAGGAAAGGAGCACCTTGTATGCAAGTTGAAGAAGAGCTTATAGGGTTGAAGCAAGCACCAAGGCAGTGGTACACGAAGTTTGATTCCTTCATGGAAGCTCATGGGTACAGTAAGACTTCTTCTGATCATTGTGTATATGTTAAGAAATTCTCTGATGGTGATTTTATAATTCTCTTGCTTTATGTTGATGACATGTTGATTGTTGGTCATGACACTAAGAAGATTGAAAGTCTTAAGAAAGACTTGAACAGATCCTTTGCTATGAAGGATTTGGGTCCTGCAAAGAAAATTCTTGGCATGAGTATCACTCGTGACAGGAAGAATGGAAAACTGTGGTTGTCACAGCAGAAGTACATTGAAAAGGTTTTAGAGAGGTTTAGCATGAGTAATTCCAAACCTGTTAGTACTCCACTTGCTAGTCATTTCAAGCTGAGTTCGCAGCAATGTCCTACAAGTGAGAAAGAGAAAGCGGAAATGAAGAAGATTCCATATGCATCTGCAGTTGGCAGTTTGATGTATGCTATGGTTTGCACCAGGCCAGATATTGCTCATGCAGTTGGAGTTGTTAGTCGGTATCTCTCTAATCCTGGCAAGGAACACTGGCAAGCAGTGAAGTGGATTCTCAGATACCTTAATGGTACTTCCAGAGTTTGTTTATGCTTTGGGAGTGGCCAACCTGTGTTGGATGGTTACACAGATGCGGATATGGCTGGGGATCTTGATTCAAGGAAGTCTACTTCTGGTTATATGATGACTTTTGCAGGGGGAGCTGTGTCGTGGCAATCTCGACTTCAGAAATGTGTTGCTTTGTCTACTACAGAGGCAGAATACATTGCTGTTGTTGAAGCTTCTAAGGAACTCTTGTGGATGAAGAAATTCCTACAAGAGTTAGGCATCAATCAAGAGAAGTTTGTGTTATTTTGTGACAGTCAGAGTGCTATCCATCTCAGCAAGAATCCGACGTTTCATTCTAGATCGAAGCATATAGAGGTGAGGTATCATTGGATACGTCAAGCGCTTGAGATGAAGTCATATGCACTTGAGAAGATCCATACTGATGATAATGGTTCAGATATGATGACTAAGAGTTTACCTGCAGTGAAGTTTGATTCCTGCAAAGAGAAGGCGGACTTGGTAGAGCAGCCTATCCCCACTTGAATTGGTGAGGGGGAGATTTGTTGGTGGGTCCCCAATATCAAGTGGGGCCCACACAACTTATTAAAAAAAAGGAAATAAAGAAAATAGAAAGTGGCTAAGCCACGGTGAGAGAGTGAGAGAGAGTTGGATCTTTCATTTTTGAAAAAGAAAAGAAAGAAAGAAACAGCAGCGTGGTTTCGGCGTCGAAGAGAAGAGAAATTGGGAGAAAAGGGCAAGCTAATCTTGATCACATTGACTTGGTAAACTTGCTCCATTTCTTATGAAATTTTAGTATGTTATTCCTGGTGTAGAGATGAACATTAGGATATAACTTATTTGTTGTATTGCCTTCTCTTCTGCCTGATTTGAGATACCCACTTTTGTGGAGGGTTTATGTTGATTCCATCAGTTTTGATGATGTATTTTATTGATTGTTGAGATGCCCTAGTGTTACTAGGAAGACTGTTTGTGTACCCATTATTCTGATAGTGGAAGATTTTTCTGGACTAGGTCCCGTGGGTTTTTTGTCCCTCTTTTGGGGGTTTTCCCACGTTAAAATTTTGGTGTCTGGTTATTTAATTTCTGCCATTATATTTGTTGCTTGGAGTATCTTTGGTGTTGCCCATTTAATTGCACAGGTTGTGGGAAAATTATTTTTGGTGCTTCCGCTGTTAGACAGGTTCTTGATTTAAACCTGTATTGAGTTTTCCCAACAGTTATATACTAGTCCCAATGATTTTGCAGGCAGCATCTGCGAAATTGTGTGAGACTAATTTTTCTCTATTGCACTAGCATGGGTTGCATTTAAGAACAGCAATGGGTCTCCATGAAGGCCACCCCCTTTTCGTTTAGTAAAATTTTTTTGGTTCCTACTCCATTTCCATCACAAATTTTCATTTATTTCTCCTTATGGGGTGGCGTATTTCTCTGAATATATATGGATATTAAGTTTTAAACGATTTGAAGTTACTACCTCTTTCGTAATTCAAACGTATCTTAAATCATTTGTACAATTTCAAAATATGGTTTGGTAACTATAACAAAATAACAAATTTATTTTTTTTAGTAAGAAGTTTTGTAAAAGATGTAGTCCACTCTCTAATTAGTTTGATAAATCATAAAAAGGATAGCTTGACAAAGTCAAAAAGAAAATTGGTAAAATGTTTCAATTTCAACAATCATGCTACATAAGTAACGTAGTGCAAATAAAACATATAAAATAAACCTTAAAGACTTAGAAACAGAACATTTTGCTATGATGCGGGGAGAAAAAAGCTATGATGGCACGACGGGTGTGGGGGCGGTGCAAGGATAAATCTGTGCGGCGCGACAGAAGATGTTAGATGATGGCTAGTAAAAAATAGAAAATAAGGCTAGGAAGAGAAGGAAAAGATTTTCTAAAGTAAAATTAGGATTAATTGGATTAGTAATTTTTTAATAATTTTTTAATTTTAAAATTAATTTTATTTTTTTAATTTATTATTCACATTGTCTACTATATGTGTTGTTTTCCTATATTTTTTCTATTTCGATTCCTTTATTCATAAGCTGACCATTTACATTATTTAAAAGCAACAATCTCTATTAAATCAAGTTGAAGAGAAAAAGAGATAACAATTTAAATTTATCTTATATCTTCTTTTAATATACGAGATTCAAATTTTTTTATTCTTTTAATATACGAGATTCAAACTTTTGGAAAAAAAAAAAAAAAAGAGAATTGCTTTAGCAACTTACTCTTTACTATCCGTTATTCTCCTTCAGAAATCTCTCATATATATATATATATAATTTACCTTTTGAAGTTAATATGACCAAAAGCAAAAGAAGTTTATAAGTGCTGCTCATAAAAGATTAATATTTAAAATTGAAAACAAAAATGTGAACTGCTGCTTTTCTTTTAATTTAGTAGTCAAAATAAAAGTATTAAATAAATTAAATATCTAAGTTTATATATATTGTTTATATTCATTTTTACTAATTTTTTGTATATTAGTACAAGTTCATTTATATAAATTTTAGAAAATACAAATATATTTTAGTAAACAAGACAAATAAATATAAAATTTTACAGAATACTATTTTGTTAAAAAAAATGACAGTGAAAAAAATAGAATCAGCATTTTTATATTTTTTCCATGTGTCATTTACTATCATTTTTATTTTGAAATATTTACTGAAAGAATACAACTTAAAGTATATGCATTTAATCTTTTATTTTTTTTAAGAACTAATAAATCATATGGATACTAACAGTGAAAGTTTGATTAGAAGATACTCATTCTCCTTAACAAGTGATCAATTTTTTTTTAGTGACTAACTAGTGATCAATTTGAATCCAGAATAATGTTTAAAAAAAAATCTGTTTAGTAACCACGTCTTTCAGAATATCAAATGTTTAAATAATGTTGCTTCCAATAGAAAATACTTAATAGTTTCAATATATATGTACATAATTTTCTAACGACTGAAATTCCAATCGAGACAAAGTTCTTTTTGCTAGAATTTTCATTTTACACCGTTCTCTTCAAGCATCTATCATGTGTTAGTTACCTGCATAAAAAAACTAAAACATTTAAGCAAAAAGCCTAGTCGTAAAACATATGAATGCCAATCATAGAAGTGAACCATGGAATGACCTTATAGGAAAGAGCCCAAAAAACAAAAAAACAAAAAAAAAAAGATAGCCCAATAACAACACAGATGGATAAAAGTGAAACAATGAATTCCTTATGAATGGAAACTAATCTAACAAGCATTACAAGCATCCCCATGAGCTTAGATAATCCATTTCTTCAGTACAAAAATTATCGATTAAGCACAAAATGGCTGTTTTTTTTTTTTTATATGTTTAATTCATTCTTAAGATAAATTTCAGTTCACTAATCAGATATACGTAATACCTTGCAACTAGCTGCTACTCTTCATGAAAGAGACATTACTTTAATAGTACAAGTCAAATTCTATGCAATTAGCTTGTCAATCCCTCTTTATTGTATGTTGTCTTCTCCTGCGTCATTTTCAGCAGTGCTATGGTTATCAATTTCATCAGAAGCCTGATCTTTTTGGATAGTACAACCAAATAATCTGAATGCCTGATAAATATATAGTAAATAGTAAGCAGCAGCTAATGTCATGTAAATGATATAAATTTTTAAGATTAAAAAACCTCATCATAATGAATAATAAAAATATTCATCAGAAAAAGAGATAGGCAGCTTTCCTCCGGCCATATTCTCCAATTTGGGACAGTCTGTAATAGTCAATTCTTGGAGCGAGGCGAAGCCAGCAAGTCCCTTGCATTCCAATGTCTCCAGACTTGTGAAGCCTTGCAAATAAAGAAACTTGAGAGAGGGAAGTAGTAAGCTCTCGTTTGGTAAGGATTTTAGCATTTTACACTCTCACATGCGCCTTTGATATATATGAAGCAGGGTAAGGCTATACGCTATGGAGATTGCTAGAAAGTGGATGTTGAACCCAATCTTCTATAAAAATTTGAAATAACTACTAAATTAGTTAATAATTATATTATTTATAATTTTATATTAAATTTTTATTATTTTTAATTTTAATTTAAACTTAGTTTTTTATTTTTTTTTATTATATTAATATGTATGAAATTTGGAATGATTGAATTTTATATTTACTTAAAAATTTTTTATTATTCTGTGGGTAAGGTCGAATAGGGAAGGATTTAGAACTTTAGGGTATGAATAGAGTTAGAGTTGAGAAATTCTCAATTTGCAAGTAGGATATGATAGAATTTTAAAAAAGATTTCAACCTCGGATAAGATTAGGGTAAAGTTCAAATCCTACCCTAAACATACTAACTAAATTAAAAATATCACTATATTAGAGATCATTCTTTTAACTTATTCCTCTCTATTTTAAAGGATAAATTATTCTCATTATATGTCACAGTATTATTAATTAAAATAAGTTAATTTATCACAATTAAATTTAATATTTATTAAATTTAAGTTTTGATAACTCATAATTAACTATGGTATAACTTTTTTGTAATTTATAAAAAATATTTAAAAAAATTTATTTTGTAATTTATTTTTTTTTCAAGCCACATATTTATTAATCATTTCTAAAAAAATCAAAAAATAAAAAAATAAATATAACAAAAATTCAAAAAACATTAAAAATTCTCAAAACAAAACACTATATCTTGATAATTCTCTCTTACATACTTTCTTCATATTTTTTCAAAAAATTTCTTCATATATAGTATACTTAGTAATTACTAAAAAAATCTTCCATTACAATAAAGTTTATTTTCAATTATAGTTCAATTAGAACCGTGTATATTGAATGAACTTACTAAATAAATAAATTGAGATATATATACACATAAAATCATAAAAAATTTTAAGATAATAACACATTTTATAAAATAAACTCCCTTAATATCATCCAATTAAATTTAAATTTTAAATTACGTGTAGATTACATAATTCTTTATCTTCCATTAGTTTCTCCTGTTATCAACAACTTCGAATTTAACAGTTTTTTGTTTTTCAAATTGTCTTCATTTCTATATGAACAAGTTTTTGTATAAAGAATATTTTTTTTTTAAAATACGAAAGAAGTAAGATAATTATCAAGTCATAGCGATATGAATTTTTTTTATGTCTTTTGAATTTTTTTATCTATTCATTTTATTTTTTGAGATTTTTTTGGTTAAAAATTATTAATAAATATGTGGTTCAAGAAAAAATTATAAAATAATTTTTTAATGATTTTTATAAATTGTAAATAAAATTATACTATAGTTCATCAGTTAAGTTATCAAAATTTTAAATTAGATGAATGGTTAAATTTAATTGTGATAAATCAATTTATTTCAAGCAATAATATTGTAATATATAACAAGGATAATTTATCCTTTAAAATTGAGAGAGTTTGATAGAATTCATCTTTATATTTTAATTTTTTCTTTTTATATAATTTAAATAATTTTTTGTTTTATCCAAATAAAATTAAAAATACTGCTATATTTAATATTTTTTTAAAATTTATTTAAATATAAAATAATTTTTGTATTAAAAATAATCTTTTAAAAAATAAAAAATTTAAATATTATTCTCAAAAATTAATCTAAACTGATCCTTAATCATTTCTATCGATCAATCTTTAACCACGAATACATGTTTAGTTTTATTCTTGCAAATGCATAAATTCAAGAATTTAACTATTATCATGCATCACATCAAGAATATTTTGTAAAACCTATAATTTGCACATTGAAAACTTTCTGTAGCTTTTTCGACAGAAAAAGGTTGGTATTTATGAATCATATGAAATATGCTTGTTTTATTAAACAACAAATTATACAATTTTAAGCTTATGACTTATTTCATTTATGTAAATAACATTCATGTAACTTATTAGAAACTTCTTCTAATTGACTCCCACCATTATTTTATTTTTAAGTAATAACATAGAGAAATCTAATTTTCTATTTTAAAATCTTAAATTTTAAATTACTACCCACTTAATTTTAAATTCTAAATTTTTTATTTTAAATTCTAAATTTAATTTTTTATTATTTTAAAAAATAAATTCACAACAGAATTAATTGATTATTTTTTTAGTTTTTGTATCAATTTAAAAGCAGCTCTTAACCTCATTGCTCTATAAAACCCATTGATCAAGGTCTGAAAACTATCGTTACCGAATTAAAATTTTAACATTTTTGTCTGTCATCGAAAGTCACACATCACCGTAAATACAAAATCATTTTAAATAAGGTGTTTTCTTCCAAACCCATGTCAATTTTGTGGATAAGTTACACTTGCTTATGTGTCATCATCTCAGCCATTAATCAAAGAAATTTTCAATCTTTTATTAATTGATTCATTAAATGTTTTCACATTACATTGTATTTTATATTATTTACATTATACCACATAACGTATTTATACTGTAATATAAATGGGTGCAATGTGCAAATAATTGATTTTACAAATCCTTCCCCAAATACCATACAAATAAAAAACTTTTCCAAATACAATTTCAATGTCTACAGCTTCTTCTTCTACCTCTCAAAAGACACTTTGAAGGCACTGCTTCTTTTTCAACCTCACTGCTTCTTCTTCAACCTCATCGACTTCTTCTACCCTTCTACTACCTCACTGCTTCTTCTTCTCTACCCTTCCTATTGGTGATGGGTTTGATTTTTCCGGCAACCCACTCGCAAAACCATCCCCAAATACTCCTATAATGTCCACTGCTTCTTCTTCTACTACCTCACTGCTTCTTCTACCCTTCCTATGGGTGATGGATTTAATTTTTTTGGTGATCCACTCGTAAAACCTTCCCCAAATACCCCTGTAATGTCCACAGCTTCTTCTTCTACGTCACTGCTCCTCCAACCGTTCCTGTAGGTGATGCGTTTGATTTTTCCAGCTACCCACTCGCAAAACCTTCCCCAAATACTGCTGTAATGTCCACAGCCTCTTCTTCTACCTCATTTCTCTGATTTCTTCGGTGACTCATCGTTAGGGACAGATTTTTCCGAACCCCGTCGAAGACCCTACCTACTGCTTCTTCGTCTAGGGTTACGCGGGTATCCTTGTTTGTGACCCACAAGTAGAGTGAAGTATTTCCAAAGCCATCGAAGAACGTAACTCATCCCCTTGTCGGGAACGGTTCCGGAGACCCACGTGCAAAACCCTCTGGAAAAACCATTGTAATGTCTACTGCTTCTTCTTCTGGCTCATTCGTTTGTTTTTGTTGTCGATTTTCACAACCAATTTTTAGAGATTTGTTCTATTATTCACTTTCTTTAATCATCGTTGATCGAAGCAGATTGTTTCAATTTTGAATGCAATAGTTGATAATAGTTGTTCATGGTGGTGTTAAATATTAATTAGATTGATGGCCAGTGATGCATGCTCCTCAAACACGAGACGATGTAGAGGGGAAACCGGCGGACAAGAGGAACTGATAGCTGGATATGCAACTTCAATTTCACTTCAACCTGGGGATGTAAAAGATGCTGTGGCCCCAAAATACTTCTGCGAAAAATATGCCATCTGTTACATGTCGAAGACAGACACCAACCCGAATAGGCTATTTTTTGGATGCCCATTGTTAAAGGTAAGCACGCAATTCTTCATGTATGATTACCAAGTTTATGATAAAATTGGGTATTTTGAATTTTTGGAATGGAGGTTTAGAATATAGATTTTGGTTATTTTTCCTAACTCAAGTTGTTGTGGATGTGATTTTGAATTGTCTAGAATGTCATGCCTATTGGTTATGAAAATGATTTGATTTTGTAAGCGATTTGCTGTTAAATTGGGTTAATTTTATATATGCTAACATATTGGTGCTGCTTAATTTTGAAGAACGATTGAGAACTGAAAAAATTTTGATTTATTGAAAATAGATCTACCTAGATTAAAAATGTTGATTGTGACATGAACTGACATGGAACCTAATTAGATATAAAAAATGGCTTAAAAATTTGAAAGAATTTTTTAGATTTAGACTTTAGGGATTAATTACAGTGACATATGTGGATTAGATTGAATTAGAGTGTTTTGTACCACCATACATTCATTGTGTTCTATTTGATTTAGGTGACAGAAGCACATTGCAAATTCTTTCTCTGGGTTGATGATCACATTGTAAGGGTCAGAGCGGGGGAAGCTACAAGGGGATCGGGTGACGGGAAGCAAAATCATGTTGAAGAACATTTGGGAATGGATAACTTGATAGTCCATGTAGAGGAAAGGATAGTAAACCTAGAGAAGTTGCTGAACAAGAAAAGTAAAGAAGCAGAGTTGAGGAAGAATGGTTTGCGAAATTGTGATCACTACTTTTCACAACTCAAATAATCCCTAGTAATGGCCCCAAAGATTTGGTGCTCAATACCATGGCATAAACACAACTTTGCACAACTAACCAGCAAGTGCACTGGGTCGTCCAAGTAATAAACCTTACGCGAGTAAGGGTCGATCCCACGGAGATTGTTGGTATGAAGCAAGCTATGGTCACCTTGTAAATCTTAGTCAGGCAGACTCAAATGGGTATAGATGATGAATAAAACATAAAGATAAAGATAGAGATACTTATGCAATTCATTGGTGAGAACTTCAGATAAGCGAATGGAGATGCTTTGTCCCTTCCGTCTCTCTGCTTTCCTACTGTCTTCATCCAATCCTTCTTACTCCTTTCCATGGCAAGCTGTATGCAAGGGTTTCACCGTTGTCAGTGGCTACCTCCCATCCTCTCAGTGGAAATGTTCAACGCACCCTGTCACGGCACGGCTATCCAGCTGTCAGTTCTCGATCATGTCGGAATAGAATCTAGTGATTCTTTTGCGTCTGTCACTAACGCCCCACAATCGCGAGTTTGAAGCTCGTCACATTCATTCAATCATTGAATCCTACTCAGAATACCACAGACAAGGTTTAGACCTTCCGGATTCTCTTGAATGCCGCCATCAATTCTAGCTTATACCACGAAGACTCTGATCTCACGGAATGACTGGCTCGTTTGTCAGGCGAGCGCTCGGTTGTCAGGCGAGCAGCAACCATACGTCGTGTATCAGGAATCCAAGAGATATCCACCCAATCTAAGGTAGAACGGAGGTGGTTGTCAGTCACACGTTCATAGGTGAGAATGATGATGAGTGTCACGGATCATCACATTCATCAAGTTGAAGAACAAGTGATATCTTGGAACAAGAACAAGCTGAGTTGAATAGAAGAACAATAGTAATCGCATTAATACTCGAGGTACAGCAGAGCTCCACACCTTAATCTATGGTGTGTAGAAACTCCACCATTGAAAATACATAAGAACAAGAGTGATCATTGGCTTCGGCCCCAAAGAGGGAACCAGAAGAACCAAGATGAAAATACAATAGTAAAAGGTCCTATTTATAGAGAACTAGTAGCTTAAGAATTACAAAGATGAGTAAAAGACATAAAAATCCACTTCCGGGCCCACTTGGTGTGTGCTTGGGCTGAGCAATGAAGCATTTTCGTGTAGAGACTCTTCTTGGAGTTAAACGCCAGCTTTTGTGCCAGTTTGGGCGTTTAACTCCCATTTTGGTGCCAGTTCCGGCGTTTAACGCTGGGAATTCTGAAGGTGACTTTGAACGCCGGTTTGGGCCATCAAATCCTGGGCAAAGTATGGACTATCATATATTGCTGGAAAGCCCAGGATGTCTACTTTCCAACGCCGTTGAGAGCGCGCCAATTGGGCTTTTGTAGCTCCAGAAAATCCACTTCGAGTGCAGGGAGGTCAGAATCCAACAGCATCTGCAGTCCTTTTCAGTCTCTGAATCAGATTTTTGCTCAGGTCCCTCAATTTCAGCCAGAAAATACCTGAAATCACAGAAAACACACAAACTCATAGTAAAGTCCAGAAAAGTGAATTTTAACTAAAAACTAATAAAAATATACTAAAAACTAACTAAATCCTACTGGAAACATACTAAAAACAATACCAAAAAGCGTACAAATTATCCGCTCATCACAACACCAAACTTAAATTGTTGCTTGTCCCCAAGCAACTGAAAATCAAATAAGATAAAAAGAAGAGAATATGCAATGAACTCCAAAAACATCTATGAAGATCAGTATTAATTAGATGAGCGGGGCTTTTAGCTTTTTGCCTCTGAACAGTTTTGGCATCTCACTTTATCCTTTGAAATTCAGAATGATTGGCTTCTTTAGGAACTCAGAATCCAGATAGTGTTATTGATTCTCCTAGTTAAGTATGATGATTCTTGAACACAGCTACTTTATGAGTCTTGGCCGTGGCCCAAAGCACTCTGTCTTCCAGTATTACCACCGGATACATACATGCCACAGACACATAATTGGGTGAACCTTTTCAGATTGTGACTCAGCTTTGCTAGAGTCCCCAATTAGAGGTGTCCAGGGTTCTTAAGCACACTCTTTTTGCCTTGGATCACAACTTTATTTCTTTCTTTTTCTTTCTTTTTCTTTTTCTCCCTTCTTTTTTTTCGTTTTTTTTTTGTATTCACTGCTTTTTCTTGCTTCAAGAATCATTTTTATGATTTTTCAGATCCTCAGTAACATGTCTCCTTTTTCATCATTCTTTCAAGAGCCAACAACTTTAACATTCATGAACCACAAATTCAAAAGACATATGCACTGTTTAAGCATACATTCAGAGAACAAAAGCATTGCCACCACATCAAAATAATTAATCTGTTATAAAATCTGAAATTCATGCAATTCTTCTCTTTTTCAATTAAGAACATTTTTCATCTAAGAAAGGTGATGGATTCATAGGACATTCATAACTTTAAGGCATAGACACTAATGATCATAAGACACAAATATAGATAAACATAAGCATAGAAATTCGAAAAACAAGAAAGTAAAGAACAAGGAGATCAAAGAACGGGTCCACCTTAGTGACGGCTTGTTCTTCCTCTTGAAGGTCTTATGGAGTGCTTGAGCTCCTCAATGTCTCTTCCTTGCCTTTGTTGCTCCTCTCTCATGGTTCTTTGATCTTCTCTAATTTCATGGAGGAGGATGGAATGTTCTTGGTGCTCCACCCTTAGTTGTCCCATGTTGGAACTCAATTCTCCTAGGGAGGTGTTAATTTGCTCCCAATAGTTTTGTGGAGGAAAGTGCATCCCTTGAGGTATCTCAGGGACTTCATGATGAGTGTGGTCTCTTGTTTGCTCCATCCTTTTCTTAGTGATGGGCTTGTCCTCATCAATGAGGATGTCTCCTTCTATGTCAACTCCTACTGAATAACAGAGGTGACAAATGAGATGAGGAAAGGCTAACCTTGCCAAGGTAGAGGACTTATCCGTCACCTTATAGAGTTCTTGGGCTATAACCTCATGAACTTCTACTTCTTCTCCAATCATGATACTATGGATCATGATGGCCCGGTCTAGAGTAACTTCGGACCGGTTGCTAGTGGGAATGATTGAGCGTTGGATAAACTCCAACCATCCCTTAGCCACGGGCTTGAGGTCATGCCTTCTCAATTGAACCGGCTTCCCTCTTGAATCTCTCTTCCATTGGGCGCCCTCTTCACAAATGTCAGTGAGGACTTGGTCCAACCTTTGATCAAAGTTGACCCTTCTAGTGTAAGGGTGTTCATCTCCTTGCATCATGGGCAAGTTGAATGCCAACCTCACATTTTCCGGACTAAAATCTAAGTATTTTCCCCGAACCATTGTAAGCCAATTCTTTGGGTCTGGGTTCACACTTTGATCATGGTTCTTGGTGATCCATGCATTGGCATAGAACTCTTGAACCATTAAGATTCCGACTTGTTAAATGGGGTTGGTAAGAACTTCCCAACCTCTTCTTCGAATCTCATGTCGGATCTCCGGATATTCACTCTTTTTGAGTTTGAAAGGGACCTCGGGGATCACCTTCTTCAAGGCCACAACTTCATAGAAGTGGTCTTGATGCACCCTTGAGATGAATCTCTCCATCTCCCATGACTCGGAGGTGGAAGCTTTTGCCTTCCCTTTCCTCTTTCTAGAGGTTTCTCCGGCCTTAGGTGCCATAAATGGTTATGGAAAAACAAAAAGCAATGCTTTTACCACACCAAACTTAAAAGGTTTGCTCGTCCTCGAGCAAAAGAAGAAAGAAGAGAGTAGAAGAAGAAGAAAATGGAGGAGAGGGAGATGGCTTTGTGGTTCGGCCAAAGGGGGGAGAAGTAGTGTTTAGTGTGTGTGAAAATGAAGGAGTGAAGATGGGTTTATATAGGGGTGAAGGGAGGGGTAGGGTTCGGCTATGGGAGGGTGGGTTTGGGAGGGAAAGTGGTTTGAATTTGAATGGTGAGGTAGGTGGGGTTTTATGAAGGATGGATGTGAGTGGTGAAGAGAAAGATGGGATTTGATAGGTGAATGGGTGAAGAAGAAAGAGGGTGGTGGGGATCCTGTGGGGTCCACAGATCCTGAGGTGTCAAGGAAAAGTCATCCCTGCACCAAATGGCATGCAGAATTGCATTCTGAGCCAATTCTGGCGTTAAACGCCGGGCTGGTGCCCATTTCTGGCGTTTAACGCCAAGTTCTTGCCCTTTCCTGGCGTTTAACGCCAGTCTGGTGCCCCTTTCTGGCGTTAAACGCCCAGAATGGTGCCAGACTGGACGTTAAACGCCCATCTGCTAGCCTTACTGGCGTTTAAACGCTAGTAGGTTGGTGCGCGAAATTGTGAACAATACTTTTTCACAACTCTCATAATCCCTGGTAATGGCTCCAAAAACGTGGTAGCCTAATACCATGGCATTACACAACTTCGCACAACTAACCAGCAAGTGCACTGGGTCGTCCAAGTAATAAACCTTACGTGAGTAAGGGTCGATCCCACGGAGATTGTTAGTATTGAAGCAAGCTATGGTCATCTTGTAAATCTTAGTCAGGCAAACTCAGATATATATGGTGATGAACGAAAATAACATAAAAGATAAAGATAGTGATACTTATGTAATTCATTGGTAGGAACTTCAGATAAGCGCATGAAGATGCCTTCCCTTCCGTCTCTCTGCTTTCCTACTGTCTTCATCCAACCCTTCTTACTCCTTTCCATGGCAAGCTCGTGTAGGGTTTCACTGTTGTCAGCAGCTACCTCCCATCCTCTCAGTGAAAGCGATTGCATATGTCCTGTCACGGCATAGCAGAATTCAGCTGTCGGTTCTCGTTCAGGCCGGAATAATATCCATTGATACTTTTGCGTCTGTCACTAACGCCCTAGCCTGCTAGGAGTTTGAAGCACGTCACAGTCATTCAGTCATTGAATCCTACTCAGAATACCACAGACAAGGTTAGACCTTCCGGATTCTCTTGAATGCTGCCATCAAGTCCTGCCTATACCACGAAGATTCCTTTTAAAGAATCCAAGAGATATTCACTAAGCCTCGGATGCTTGTAGAACAAGAATGGTTGTCAGTCACCTTGTTCATGGGTGAGAATGGTGATGGGCGTCAATCATCACCTTCATCATGTTGAAGAACAAGTGATATCTTGGATAAAGAACAAGTGGAATTTGAATGGAAGAACAATAGTAATTGCATTAATACTCGAGGTACAGCAGAGCTCCACACCTTAATCTATGGTGTGTAGAAACTCCACCGTTGAAAATACATAAGAACAAGGTCTATGCATGGCCGAATGGCCAGCCTCCCAATGATCTAAGAACTAAAATGTCCAAAGATGATCTAGAGATCTAAAAGTGATCAAAAGATTTCTATACAATAGTAAAAGGTCCTACTTATAAGAAACTAGTAGCCTAGGGTGTACAGAAATGAGTAAATGACATAAAAATCCTCTTCCGGGCCCACTTGGTGTGTGCTTGGGCTGAGCAATGAAGCAATTTCGTGTAGAGACTCTTCTTGGAGTTAAACGCCAGCTTTGGTGCCAGTTTGGGCGTTTAACTCCCATTTGGGTGCCAGTTCCAGCGTTTAACGCTGGGATTTCTTGAGGTGACTTTGAACGCCGGTTTGGGCCATCAAATCTTGGGCAAAGTATGGACTATTATATATTGCTGGAAAGCCCAGGATGTCTACTTTCTAACGCCGTTGAGAGCGCGCCAATTGGGCTTCTGTAGCTCCAGAAAATCCGCTTCGAATGCAGGGAGGTCAGAATCCAACAGCATCTGCAGTCCTTTTTGGTCTCAAAATCAGATTTTTGCTCAGGTCCCTCAATTTCAGCCAGAAAATACCTGAAATCACAGAAAAACACACAAACTCATAGTAAAGTCCAGAAAAGTGAATTTTAATTAAAAACTAATAAAAATATACTAAAAACTAACTATATCATATCAAAAACATACTAAAAACAATGCCAAAAAGTATACAAATTATCCGCTCATCACAACACCAAACTTAAATTGTTGCTTGTCCTCAAGCAACTGAAAATCAAATAAGATAAAAAAGAGAATATGCAATGAATTCCAAAAACATCTGTGAAGATCAGTATTAATCAGATGAGCGGGGCTTTTAACTTTTTGCCTCCGAACAGTTTTGGCATCTCACTCTATCCTTTGAAATCCAGAATGGTTGGCTTCTTTAGGAACTTAGAATCCAGATAGTGTTAATGATTCTCTTAGTAAAGTATGATGATTCTTGAACATAGCTATTTATTGAGTCTTGGCTGTGGCCCAAAGCACTCTGTCTTCCAGTATTACCACCGGATACATACATGCCACAGACACATAATTGGGTGAACCTTTTCAGATTGTGACTCAGCTTTGCTAGAGTCCCCAATTAGAGGTGTCCAGGGTTCTTAAGCACACTCTTATTGCCTTGGATCACAACTCTTATTCTTTCTTTTTCTTTCTCTTTTTTTTTTTCGAAATTTTTTTTTTTCGAAATGCTTTTTCTTGCTTCAAGAATCATTTTATTGATTTTTCAGATCCTCAGTAACATGTCTCCTTTTTCATCATTCTTTCAAGAGCCAACATTCATGAACCACAAATTCAAAAGACATATGCACTGTTTAAGCATACATTCAGAGAACAAAAATATTGCCACCACATCAAAATAATTAAACTATTATAAAATTCAGAATTCATGCAATTCTTTCCTTTTCAATTAAGCACGTTTTTTTTTTTTTGAAGAAAGGTGATGGATTCATAGGACATTCATAACTTTAAGGCACAGACACTAAGACACTAATGATCACAAGACACAAACATGGATAAACATAAGCATTAAAATTCGAAAAACAGAAGAACAATAACAAGGAAATCAAAGAACGGGTCCACCTTAGTGATGGCGGCTCTTTCTTGCTCTTGAAGATCCTATGGAGTGCTTGAGCTCCTCAATGTCTCTTCCTTGTCTTTGTTGCTCCTCCCTCATGATTCTTTGATCTTCTCTAATTTCATGAAGGATGATGGAGTGTTCTTGATGCTCCACCCTCAGTTGTCCCATGTTGGAACTTAGTTCTCCTAGGGAGGTGTTTAGTTGCTCCCAATAGTTTTGTGGAGGAAAATTCATCCCTTGAGGAATCTCAGGGATCTCATGATGAGTGAGATCTCTTGTGTACTCCATCCTTTTCTTGGTGATGGGCTTGTCCTCATCAATTGGAATGTCTCCCTCTATGTCAACTCCAACTGAATAACAGAGGTGACAAATGAGATGAGGAAAGGCTAACCTTGCCAAGGTGGAGGTCTTGTCCGCCACCTTATAGAGTTCTTGGGCTATAACCTCATGAACCTCTATTTCTTCTCCAATCATGATACTATGGATCATGATGGCCCGGTCTATGGTAACTTCGGACCGGTTGCTAGTGGGGATGATTGAGCGTTGTATGAACTCTAACCATCCTCTAGCCACGGGCTTGAGGTCATGCCTTCTCAATTGGACCGGCTTTCCTCTTGAATCTTGCTTCCATTGTGCGCCCTCTTCACATATGACTGTGAGGACTTGGTCCAACCTTTGATCAAAGTTGACCCTTCTAGTGTAAGGATGCTCATCTCCTTGCATCATAGGCAAGTTGAACGCCACCCTCACACTCTCCGGACTAAAATCCAAGTATTTCCCCCGAACCATAGTGAGATAATTCTTTGGATTTGGGTTCACACTTTGGTCATGGTTCTTGGTGATCCATGCATTGGCATAGAACTCTTGAACCATCAAGATTCCGACTTGTTGAATGGGGTTGGTAAGTACTTCCCAACCTCTTCTTCGGATCTCATGGCGGATCTCCGGATATTCACCCTTTTTGAGTGAAAAGGGGACCTCGGAGATCACCTTCTTCAAGGCCACAACTTCATAGAAGTGGTCTTGATGCACCCTTGAGAGGAATCTATCCATCTCCCATGACTCGGAGGTGGAAGCTTTTGCCTTCCCTTTCCTCTTTCTAGAGGTTTCTCCGGCCTTGGATGCCATAGATGGTTATGGAAAAACGAAAAAGCAACGCTTTTACCACACCAAACTTAAAATGTTTGCTCGTCCTCGAGCAAAAGAAGAAAGAAGGGAGTAGAAGAAGAAGAAATGAAGAAGAAGGGAGATGGTAGTGTGTTCGGCCAAAGAGGGGGAGAAGTGGTGTTTAGGTTGTGTGAAATGAAGGGTTGAAGAAGGGTATATATAGGAGAGAAGGGGGTGAATGGTTCGGCCATTATGGGTGGGTTTGGGAGGGAAAGTGGTTTGAATTTGAAGGGTGAGGTTGGTGGGGTTTTATGAAGGATGGATGTGAGTGGTGAAGAGAAAGATGGGATTTGATAGGTGAGGGTTTTTGGGGAAGAGGTGTTGAGGTGATTGGTGAATGGGGGAAGAAGAGAGAGAGTGATGGTAGGGTCCTGTGGGGTCCACAGATCCTGTAGTGTCAAGGAAAAGTCATCCCTGCACCAAATGTTGCTCAAAATCACGTTTTGAGCCATTTCTGGCGTTAAACGCCGGGCTGGTGCCCATTCCTGGCGTTTAACGCCAGGTTCTTGCCCTTTACTGGCGTTTAACGCCAGTCTGGTGCCCCTTTCTGGCGTTAAACGCCCAGAATGGTGCCAGACTGGGCGTTAAACGCCCAACAGCTAGCATTACTGGCGTTTGAACGCCAGCTTCTTCTCCTCCAGGGTGTGCTATTTTTCTTCCTGTTTTTCATTCTGTTTTTGCTTTTTTCATTGTTTTTGTGACTTCTTATGATCATCAACCTACAAAGAAGATAAAATAACAAAAGAAAATAATTAATTATAAAACATTGGGTTGCCTCCCAACAAGCGCTTCTTTAATGTCATTAGCTTGACAGAGGACTCCCATGGAGCCTCAGAAACACTCAGAACCTTGTTGGAACTTCCCAACACCAAACTTAGAGTTTGAATGTGGGGGTTCAACACCAAACTTAGAGTTTGGTTGTGGCCTCCCAACACCAAACTTAGAGTTTGACTGTGGGGGCTCTGCTTGGCTCTGTTTTGAGTGAAGCTCTTCATGCTTCCTCTCCATGATGATAGAGGGACGTCCTTGGGCCTTAAACACCAAGGATTCTTCATTCACTTGAATGATCAACTCTCCTCTATTAACATCAATCACAGCCTTTGCTGTGGCTAGGAAGGGTATGCCAAGGATGATGGATTCATCCATGCACTTCCCAGTCTCTAGGACTATGAAGTCAGTAGGAATGTAATGGTCTTCAATCTTCACCAAAACATTCTCTACAAGTCCATGAGCTTGTTTTCTTGAATTGTCTGCCATCTCTAATGAGATTCTTGCAGCTTGCACCTCAAAGATCCCTAATTTCTCTATTACAGAGAGGGGCATGAGGTTCACACTTGACCCTAAGTCACACAAGGCCTTCTTGAAGGTCATGGTGCCTATGGTACAAGGTATAGAAAACTTCCCAGGATCCTGCCTCTTTTGAGGCAATTTCTGCCTAGACAAGTCATCCAGTTCTTTGGTGAGCAAGGGAGGTTCATCTTCCCAAGTCTCATTTCCAAATAACTTGTCATTTAGTTTCATGATTGCTCCAAGGTATTTAGCAACTTGCTCCTCAGTGACATACTCATCCTCTTCAGAGGAAGAATACTCATCAGAGCTCATGAATGGCAGAAGTAAGTCCAATGGAATCTCTATGGTCTCATTTTGAGCCTCAGATTCCCATTGGAACTCAGAGGAGATTGGTACACGCCCACTGAGGTCTTTCTCAGTGGCGTCTTCTTCCTCTCTTTCCTCTCCATATTCGGCCATGTTAATGGCCTTGCACTCTCCTTTCGGATTTTTTTCTGTATTACTTGGGAGAGTACTAGGAGGGAGTTCAGTAACTTTCTTGCTCAGCTGACCCACTTGTCCTTCCAAATTTCTGATGGAGGACCTTGTTTCATTCATGAAACTTTGAGTGGTCTTTATTAGATCAGAGACCATTGTTGCTAAGTCAGAAGTATTCTGCTTAGAACTCTCTGTCTGTTGCTGAGAAGATGATGGAAAAGGCTTGCCATTGCTAAACCTGTTTCTTCCACCATTATTGTTATTGAAACCTTGTTGAGGTCTCTCTTGATTCTTCCATGAGAGATTTGGGTGATTTCTCCATGAAGAATTGTAGGTGTTTCCATAGGGTTCTCCTAGGTAATTCACCTCTTCTATTAAAGGGTTCTCAGGATCATAAGCTTCTTCCTCAGATGAAGCTTCCTTAGTACTGTTTGGTGCATTTTGCATTCCAGACAGACTTTGAGAAATCAAATTGACTTGTTGAGTCAATATCTTGTTCTGAGCCAATATGGCATTCAGAGTGTCAATCTCAAGAACTCCTTTCTTCTGACTAGTCCCATTGTTCACAGGATTCCTTTCAGAAGTGTACATGAATTGGTTATTTGCAACCATTTCAATCAATTCTTGAGCTTCTGCAGGCGTCTTCTTCAGATGAAGAGATCCTCCAGCAGAGCTATCCAAGGACATCTTAGATAGTTCAGAGAGACCATCATAGAAAATGCCTATGATGCTCCATTCAGAAAGCATGTCTGAAGGACATCTTCTGATCAATTGTTTGTATCTTTCCCAAGCTTCATAGAGGGATTCTCCATCCTTCTGTCTGAAGGTTTGGACTTCCACTCTAAGCTTACTCCATCTTTGTGGTGGAAAGAACTTTGCCAAGAAGGCATTGACTAGCTTTTCCCAAGAGTCCAGGCTTTCTTTAGGTTGAGAATCCAACCATATTCTAGCTCTGTCTCTTACAGCAAAAGGAAATAGCATCAGTCTGTAGACCTCAGGGTTAACCCCATTAGTCTTGACTGTGTCACAGATTTGCAAGAATTCAGCTAAGAACTGATGAGGATCTTCCATTGGAAGTCCATGGAACTTGCAATTCTGTTGCATTAGAGAAACCAATTGAGGCTTAAGCTCAAAGTTGTTTGCTCCAATGGCAGGGATAGAGATGCTTCTCCCATAGAAATCAGGAGTAGGTGCAGTAAAGTCACCCAGCACCTTCCTTGCATTGTTGGCATTGTTGTTGTTTTCGGCTGCCATGGGTTCTTCTTCTTTGAAGAATTCGGTCAGGTCCTCTAAAGAGAGTTGTGCTTTGGCTTCTCTTAGCTTTCGCTTCAAGGTTCTCTCAGGTTCAGGATCAGCTTCAACAAGAATGCCTTTGTCTCTGCTCCTGCTCATATGAAAGAGAAGAGAAAAAGAAAATGTGGAATCCTCTATGTCACAGTATAGAGATTCCTTGAAATGTCAGAGGGGAAGAGAAATAGAAAGAAGAAGGAGAAGGAGAATTCGAACTTTAATTAGATAAGGTTCGAATTGTGCATTTAGAAGGAGTGGTACTCCATAAATAGAAGGATGTGGGAAGGAGGGAAGAGAATTTTCGAAAATTCAATTAAAAGATTTTGAAAACATTTTGAAAATTTGATTGACAATTTTTCGAAAATTCAAAGTGAAAAAGAAATCAAGTGATTTTTGAAAAAGATTTTGAAATTAGAAATTAAAAAGATTTGATTGAAAACTATTTTGAAAAAGATGTGGTTAAGAAGATATGATTGGTTTTAAAAAGATGTAATTGAAAAGATATGATTTGAAAACAATTTTAAAAGATATGATTTGAAAACAATTTGAAAAGATATGATTTTAAAAACTAATGACTTGCCTAACAAGAAAAGATATGATTCAAACATAAAACCTTCCTTAATAGAAAAGGCAAAAAATGTTCAATCAAATCATTAATTGTTAGTAAGTATCTTTGAAAAAGGAAAGAAATTGATTTTGAAAACATTTGATTGAAAAGATATGATTTGAAAAAGATTTGGTTTTGAAAAACTTTGAAAACTTGAAAAAAAATTTGATTTGAAAACAAAATCTTCCTCCTAGCACCATCCTGGCGTTAAACGCCCAGAATGGTATACATTCTGGCGTTTAACGCCCAAAATGCTACCTTTGGGCGTTAAACGCCCAACCAGGTGCCCTGGCTGGCGTTTAAACGCCAGTCTGCCTTCTTCACTGGGCATTTTTGAATGCTCAGCTTTTTCTGTATAATTCCTCTGCAGTGTGTTCTGAATCTTCAATCCCTTGTATCATTGACTTGAAAAGACACAAATTACAAATATTTTTGGATTTTTAATAATTAAAATGCAACAAGAATCAAATAACAATGCATGCAAGACACCAAACTTAGCAGTTTGTATACTACTGACACTAATGAACTGAAAATGCATATGAGACACACAAAATATTCAAGTCAATAGAATTCAAAGATCAGAGCAAGTGAATCATCAAGAACATCTTGAAGATCACTAAGACATATGAATGCATGCAATTGACACCAAACTTAGGATGAGACACTAGACTCAAACAAGAAATATTTTTGAATTTTATGATTTTGCAATTTTTTTGTGTTTTTCGAAAATTAAGTGGGAAAAGGTATCAAAATTCTTAATGAGAATTCCAGGAATCAGTGCAATGCTAGTCTAAGACTCCGGTCCAGGAATTAGACATGGCTTCACAGCCAGCCAAGCTTTCAAAGAAAGCTTCGGTCCAAAACACTAGACATGACCAAAGGTCAGCCAAGCCTTAGCAAATCACTGCTCCAAAAGCAAGATTGATACGAAATCAACAAGCTCTTGTGGTGATAAGTTGAAACCTCGGTCCAATCAGATTAGACATGGCTTCTCAGCCAGCCAGATTTCAACAAATCATCATGAAACTCTAGAATTCATCTTCAAGAATTTCGAAAAAAAAAAATACCTAATCTAAGCAACAAGATGAACCGTCAGTTGTCCAGCCTGAACAATCCCGGGCAATAACACCAAAAATTTGATGTTGTTGCCGGATCTTGGCACTGATGTTACCAAAAGCTTGCTCAAAACATGAACAATCCCCGGCAACGGCGCTAAAAACTTGGTGCGCGAAATTGTGAACAATACTTTTTCACAACTCTCATAATCCCTGGTAATGGCTCCAAAAACGTGGTAGCCTAATACCATGGCATTACACAACTTCGCACAACTAACCAGCAAGTGCACTGGGTCGTCCAAGTAATAAACCTTACGTGAGTAAGGGTCGATCCCACGGAGATTGTTAGTATTGAAGCAAGCTATGGTCATCTTGTAAATCTTAGTCAGGCAAACTCAGATATATATGGTGATGAACGAAAATAACATAAAAGATAAAGATAGTGATACTTATGTAATTCATTGGTAGGAACTTCAGATAAGCGCATGAAGATGCCTTCCCTTCCGTCTCTCTGCTTTCCTACTGTCTTCATCCAACCCTTCTTACTCCTTTCCATGGCAAGCTCGTGTAGGGTTTCACTGTTGTCAGCAGCTACCTCCCATCCTCTCAGTGAAAGCGATTGCATATGTCCTGTCACGGCATAGCGGAATTCAGCTGTCGGTTCTCGTTCAGGCCGGAATAATATCCATTGATACTTTTGCGTCTGTCACTAACGCCCTAGCCTGCTAGGAGTTTGAAGCACGTCACAGTCATTCAGTCATTGAATCCTACTCAGAATACCACAGACAAGGTTAGACCTTCCGGATTCTCTTGAATGCTGCCATCAAGTCCTGCCTATACCACGAAGATTCCTTTTAAAGAATCCAAGAGATATTCACTAAGCCTCGGATGCTTGTAGAACAAGAATGGTTGTCAGTCACCTTGTTCATGGGTGAGAATGGTGATGGGCGTCAATCATCACCTTCATCATGTTGAAGAACAAGTGATATCTTGGATAAAGAACAATAGTAATTGCATTAATACTCGAGGTACAGCAGAGCTCCACACCTTAATCTATGGTGTGTAGAAACTCCACCGTTGAAAATACATAAGAACAAGGTCTATGCATGGCCGAATGGCCAGCCTCCCAATGATCTAAGAACTAAAATGTCCAAAGATGATCTAGAGATCTAAAAGTGATCAAAAGATTTCTATACAATAGTAAAAGGTCCTACTTATAAGAAACTAGTAGCCTAGGGTGTACAGAAATGAGTAAATGACATAAAAATCCTCTTCCGGGCCCACTTGGTGTGTGCTTGGGCTGAGCAATGAAGCAATTTCGTGTAGAGACTCTTCTTGGAGTTAAACGCCAGCTTTGGTGCCAGTTTGGGCGTTTAACTCCCATTTGGGTGCCAGTTCCAGCGTTTAACGCTGGGATTTCTTGAGGTGACTTTGAACGCCGGTTTGGGCCATCAAATCTTGGGCAAAGTATGGACTATTATATATTGCTGGAAAGCCCAGGATGTCTACTTTCCAACGCCGTTGAGAGCGCGCCAATTGGGCTTCTGTAGCTCCAGAAAATCCGCTTCGAAGGCAGGGAGGTCAGAATCCAACAGCATCTGCAGTCCTTTTTGGTCTCAAAATCAGATTTTTGCTCAGGTCCCTCAATTTCAGCCAGAAAATACCTGAAATCACAGAAAAACACACAAACTCATAGTAAAGTCCAGAAAAGTGAATTTTAATTAAAAACTAATAAAAATATACTAAAAACTAACTATATCATATCAAAAACATACTAAAAACAATGCCAAAAAGTATACAAATTATCCGCTCATCATAGGTTCTTCCTCCAGAGTGTGCTGTTTTTCTTCCTATTTTTCATTCTGTTTTTGCTTTTTCAATTGGTTTCGTGACTTCTCATGATCATCAACCTACAGAAATAACAAAAAAAAATAGATAAAATATAACATTGGGTTGCCTCCCAACAAGCGCTTCTTTAATGTCAGTAGCTTGACAGAGGGCTCTCATGGAGCCTCACAAATGCTCAGAGCAATGTTGGAACCTCCCAACACCAAACTTAGAGTTTGAGTGTGGGGTTTCAACACCAAACTTAGAGTTTGGTTGTGGCCTCCCAACACCAAACTTAGAGTTTGACTGTGGAGGCTCTGTTTGACTCTGTTTTGAGAGAAGCTCTTCATGCTTCCTCTCCATGGTGACAGAGGGATATCCTTGAGCCTTAAACACAAAGGATTATTCATTCACTTGAATGATCAGTTCACCTCTATCAACATCAATCACAGCCTTTGCTGTGGCTAGGAAGGGTCTGCCAAGGATGATGGATTCATCCATGCACTTCCCAGTCTCTAGGACTATGAAATCAGCAGGGATGTAATGATCTTCAATCTTAACCAGAACATCCTCTACAAGTCCATAAGCTTGTTTTCTTGAATTGTCTGCCATCTCTAGTGAGATTCTTGCAGCTTGTACCTCAAAGATCCCTAGCTTCTCCATTACAGAGAGAGGCATGAGGTTTACACTTGACCCTAAGTCACACAGAGCCTTCTTGAAGGTCATGGTGCCTATGGTACAAGGTATTGAAAACTTCCCAGGATCTTGTCTCTTTTGAGGTAATCTCTGCCTAGACAAGTCATCCAGTTCTTTGGTGAGCAAAGGAGGTTCATTCTCCCAAGTCTCATTACCAAATAACTTGTCATTTAGCTTCATGATTGCTCCAAGGTATTTAGCAACTTGCTCTTCAGTGACATACTCATCCTCTTCAGAGGAAGAATACTCATCAGGGCTCATGAATGGCAGAAGTAAATCCAATGGAATCTCTATGGTCTCATTTTGAGCCTCATATTCCCATGGTTCCTCATTGGGGAACTCATTGGAGGCCAGTGGTCGTCCATTGAGGTCTTCCTCAGTGGCGTTCACTGCCTCTTCCTCCTCTCCAAATTCGACCATGTTGATGGCCTTGCACTCTCCTTTTGGATTTTCTTCTGTATTGCTTGGAAGAGTACTAGGAGGGAGTTCAGTAACTTTCTTGCTCAGCTGTCCCACTTGTGCCTCCAAGTTTCTAATGGAGGACCTTGTTTCAGTCATGAAATTTTGAGTGGTTTTGATCAGATCAGAGACCATGGTTGCTAAGTCAGAGTGGCTCTGCTTAGAACTCTCTGTCTGTTGCTGAGAAGATGATGGAAAAGGCTTGCCATTGCTAAACCTGTTTCTTCCACCATTATTGTTGTTGAAACCTTGTTGAGGTCTCTATTGATCCTTCCATGAGAAATTTGGGTGATTTCTCCATGAAGAATTATAGGTGTTTCCATAGGATTCTCCTAGGTAATTCACCTCTTCCATTGAAGGGTTCTCAGGATCATAAGCTTCTTTTTCATATGAAGCATCCTTAGTACTGCTTGGTGCATTTTGCATTCCAGACAGACTTTGAGAAATCATATTGACTTGCTGAGTCAATATTTTGTTCTGAGCCAGAATGGCATTCAGAGTATCAATCTCAAGAACTCCTTTCTTCTGATTTGTCCCATTGTTCACAGGATTCCTTTCAGAAGTGTACATGAATTGGTTATTTGCAACCATTTCAATTAGTTCTTGAGCTTCTGCAGGCGTCTTCTTCAGATGAAGAGATCCTCCAGTAGAGCTATCCAAAGACATCTTGGACAGTTCAGAAAGACCATCATAGAAAATACCTATGATGCTCCATTCAGACAGCATGTCAGAAGGACATTTTCTGATCAATTGTTTGTATCTTTCCCAAGCTTCATAGAGGGATTCTCCTTCCTTCTGTCTGAAGGTTTGGACTTCCACTCTAAGCTTACTCAATTTTTGAGGTGGAAAGAACTTTGCCAAGAAGGCATTGACTAGCTTTTCCCAAGAGTTCAGGCTTTCTTTAGGTTGTGAGTCCAACCATATCCTAGCTCTGTCTCTTACAGCAAAAGGGAATAGCATAAGTCTGTAGACCTCAGGGTCTACCCCATTAGTCTTGACTGTGTCACAGATTTGTAAGAACTCAGCTAAAAATTGATGAGGATCTTCCAATGGAAGTCCATGGAACTTGCAATTCTGTTGCATTAGAGAAACTAATTGAGGCTTAAGCTCAAAGTTGTATGCTCCAATGGCAGGGATAGAGATGCTTCTCCCATAGAAGTCGGGAGTAGGTGCAGTAAAGTCACCCAGCACCTTCCTTGCATTGTTGGCATTGTTGTTGTTTTCGGCTGCCATAGGTTCTTCTTCTTTGAAGATTTCTGTAAGGTCCTCTACAGAGAGTTGTGCCTTAGCTTCTCTTAGCTTTCGCTTCAAGGTCCTTTCAGGTTCAGGATCAGCCTCAACAAGAATGCTTTTGTCTTTGCTCCTGCTCATATGAAAGAGAAGAGAACAAGAAAATATGAAATCCTCTATGTCACAGTATAGAGATTCCTTGAGGTGTCAAAGGAACAGAAAAATAGAAGGAAGAGGTAGAATAATTCGAACTTAGTGAGATAGAGTTCGAATTGTGCATTGAGGAGGAGTGTTACTCCATAAATAGAAGGATGCGGGAAGAGAGGAAGAGTTTTTTTTTTCGAAAATTAATTAGAAAAATTTTAAAATCATTTTGAAAAAGATTTTGAAGAAGATATGATTGAAAACTTTTTTTGAAAAAGATGTGATTAAAAAGATATGATTGAAAAAGTTATGGTTTTAAAAAGATATGATTGAGAAGATATGATTTGAAAAACAATTTAAAAAGATTTGATTTTAAAAATTAATGACTTGGCTAACAAGAAAAGATATGATTCAAACATTAAACCTTTCTCAACAGAAAAGGCAACATACTTGAAATGTTGAATAAAATCATTAATTGATAGCAAGTATTTTTGAAAATGGAAAGAAATTGGTTTTGAAAAAGATTTGATTGAAAAGATATGATTTGAAAAAGATTTGATTTTGAAAAAAAATTTGAAAACTTGAAAAAAATTTGTTTTGAAAACAAAATCTTCCCTCTTGTGCCATCCTGGCGTTAAACGCCCAGAATGGTGCACATTCTGGCGTTTAACGCCCAAAGCACTACCCTTTTGGGCGTTAAACGCCCAGCCAGGCACCCTGGCTGGCGTTTAAACGCCAGTCTGCCTTCCTCACTGGGCATTTTGAACGCCCAGCCTTTTTCTGTGTAATTCCTCTGCTGTATGTTCTGAATTTTCAATTCTATGTATTATTGACTTGAAAAGACACAAATTAAAAATATTTTTGGATTTTTAATAATGAGGAATAATCAAAATGCAACTAAAATCAAATAACAATGCATACAAGACACCAAACTTAGCAGTTTGTATACTACTGACACTAACAAAATGAGAATGCATATGAGAAACAACAAAACACTCAAGTCAAGAGAATTTAAAGATCAGAGCATGGAAATCATCAAGAACAACTTGAAGATTAATGAAGACACATGAATGAATGCAAGAAGAACAGAAACATGCAATTGACACCAAACTTAATATGAGACACTAGACTCAACAAGAAACATGAGAATATTTTTGGTTTTTATGATTTTGTAATTTTTTTTTGGATTTTTCGAAAATTAAGTGAAAAGGGAAATAAAGGTATCAAAATTCTTAATGAGAATTCCAGGAATCATGCAATATTAGTCTAAAGCTTCAGTCTAAAGGAATTAGACATGGCTAGCCAAGCTTCAGCAGGACATTGCATTCAAGAGCTAAATTGATGATAATCAATCAGCTTTGGTGATGACAAGAACATCACCTTGAAACACTAGAATTCATTCTTAAGAACTCTGAAGATAAAAACCTAATCTAAGCAACAAGATGAACCGTCAGTTGTCCATACTCGAAACAATCCCCGGCAACGGCGCCAAAAACTTGGTGTGCGAAATTGTGATCACTACTTTTCACAACTCAAATAATCCCTAGTAATGGCCCCAAAGATTTGGTGCTCAATACCATGGCATAAACACAACTTTGCACAACTAACCAGCAAGTGCACTGGGTCGTCCAAGTAATAAACCTTACGCGAGTAAGGGTCGATCCCACGGAGATTGTTGGTATGAAGCAAGCTATGGTCACCTTGTAAATCTTAGTCAGGCAGACTCAAATGGGTATAGATGATGAATAAAACATAAAGATAAAGATAGAGATACTTATGCAATTCAGGTGAGAACTTCAGATAAGCGAATGGAGATGCTTTGTCCCTTCCGTCTCTCTGCTTTCCTACTGTCTTCATCCAATCCTTCTTACTCCTTTCCATGGCAAGCTGTATGCAAGGGTTTCACCGTTGTCAGTGGCTACCTCCCATCCTCTCAGTGGAAATGTTCAACGCACCTTGTCACGGCACGACTATCCAGCTGTCGGTTCTCGATCATGTCGGAATAGAATCCAGTGATTCTTTTGCGTCTGTCACTAACGCCCCACAATCGCGAGTTTGAAGCTCGTCACAGTCATTCAATCATTGAATCTTACTCAGAATACCACAGACAAGGTTTAGACCTTCCGGATTCTCTTGAATGCCGCCATCAATTCTAGCTTATACCACGAAGACTCTGATCTCACGGAATGACTGGCTCGTTTGTCAGGCGAGCGCTCGGTTGTCAGGCGAGTAGCAACCATGCGTCGTGTATCAGGAATCCAAGAGATATCCACCCAATCTAAGGTAGAACGGAGGTGGTTGTCAGTCACACGTTCATAGGTGAGAATGATGATGAGTGTCACGGATCATCACATTCATCAAGTTGAAGAACAAGTGATATCTTGGAACAAGAACAAGCTGAATTGAATAGAAGAACAATAGTAATCGCATTAATACTCGATGTACAGCAGAGCTCCACACCTTAATCTATGGTGTGTAGAAACTCCACCATTGAAAATACATAAGAACAAGAGTGATCATTGGCTTCGGCCCCAAAGAGGGAACCAGAAGAACCAAGATGAAAATACAATAGTAAAAGGTCCTATTTATAGGGAACTAGTAGCTTAAGAATTACAAAGATGAGTAAAAGACATAAAAATCCACTTCCGGGCCCACTTGGTGTGTGCTTGGGCTGAGCAATGAAGCATTTTCGTGTAGAGACTCTTCTTGGAATTAAACGCCAGCTTTTGTGCCAGTTTGGGCGTTTAACTCCCATTTTGGTGCCAGTTCCGGCGTTTAACGCTGGGAATTCTGAAGGTGACTTTGAACGCCGGTTTGGGCCATCAAATCTTGGGCAAAGTATGGACTATTATATATTGCTGGAAAGCCCAGGATGTCTACTTTCCAACGCCGTTGAGAGTGCGCCAATTGGGCTTCAGTAGCTCCAGAAAATCCACTTCGAGTGCAGGGAGGTCAGAATCCAACAGCATCTGCAGTCCTTTTCAGTCTCTGAATCAGATTTTTGCTCAGGTCCCTCAATTTCAGCCAGAAAATACCTGAAATCACAAAAAAACACACAAACTCATAGTAAAGTCCAGAAAAGTGAATTTTAACTAAAAACTAATAAAAATATACTAAAAACTAACTAAATCCTACTGGAAACATACTAAAAACAATGCCAAAAAGCGTACAAATTATCCGCTCATCAAAGAAGACTAGAGAAGCAGCTGCAACAGAGAAGGATGCTTCATCAATAAAGTCTAATGATTAGATCAAAACCAGAACCTGAATCACCTCTATTAGGTTCAGAAACTTAAGAATAATTGCCTTCTTTGTGAATTTTTTTACTAGAATGTAGAAACACATTTTCTTGAACCTTTTAAAGGAAAAATTGTCGATGACGTTTATTTGATATGGGCAACATGTTTGGATTTTGATTATGTTTCTAGTTACGTATTCTTGTTTTACCTATACATATGTATATGTTTTATGGTATATATATTTGTGAGTTAGTTATCAAAGTTCCCTACTAATTTCAATAGCATATGAAGGCTAATATGTTAAAGTAAGTCGTCCAAATACCAGAAAATAACAAACTTTTTTTTGTGACATAAATGCTTAACATTGTAGTCATGTTATAACTCAATGTTCAGCAATTCTGTAAGAGTAGGAAGGAGAAGGGCATGACAATATAGGCTGATGA